>NC_092159.1:7259446-7274446 GCF_045791955.1 Oncorhynchus clarkii lewisi | reverse complement strand
TGGCAGCATCCTTCTGCTGTGCTCTCCATACACTCTCATCATCCAGAGGAAAGGAATCATCCAGACATTTAGCGGTAGTATAGGTACTGCACAAGGGAGGACAAACATTGGCAGTCTCTGTAATCCGAGAAAGGGCATCTGGTACAACGTTCAGTTTTCCTTTGCGATACTCAATGATGAAGTCAAACTTCTGCAGTCTGATAGACCAGCGAATAAGACGGCTGTTGGTCTTGCCTGATGCCAGAACCCACTGCAGAGCAGCATGGTCTGTGACAACGGTGAAGATCTTTGCCTCCAAGTAGTAGCTCCATTTCTCCAAAGCCCAGACCACAGCGAGGCATTCCCTTTCAGTCGTTGAATAATTCCTCTCGGCTGAATTAAGGGTGCGACTTGCATAGGCAAGAACTTCTTCTGTTCCAAGTCCTGTTTGTTGAGCCAAGACTGCTCCAAGTCCTGTTTGACTTGCATCCGTGTACACAATGAAATGAGCATTCAGGTTAGGATGTCCAAGCACTGGAGGAGTAATTAGACTGTTTTTGAGTGCTTCAAATGCACCTTGGCATGCAGGGGTCCATTGGAATTTCACACCTTTCTTCTTAAGGTGATTGAGGGGTTCGGCTACCTTTGAAAAGTCAGGCACAAACCTGTGGTACCATCCAGCCATACCCAGAAACCGCTGAACAGCCTTGAGGGATGTGGGAATTGGGAATTCCTGCACGGCTGCAACTTTGTCTGGATCTGCATGGATACCTTCAGCATTAACCACATGACCAAGGAACTTGAGTTCTGGCAGACAGAAACGACACTTCTTCAAGTTCAAGGTCAAACCTGCAGCCTTTAGTCTGTCGAAGACGGACTGAATGTCTTGCAGATGTTCCGCGACAGAGGAGGAGTAGATTATGATGTCATCCAGATACACAAGACAATTTCTACCCCTCAGATCTCCCAGGACAGTCTCCATCAACCTTTGGAAGGTTGCTGGAGCATTCTTCAAACCAAAAGGCATGACTTTGAAGGAGTACAAACCAGCAGGGGTGACAAAGGCAGTCTTGTCCTGACTAGCGGGATCCACTGACACCTGCCAATAGCCACTGTTCAGATCCAGATTACTAAAGATGGATGCTCCTGCCAGAGATTCCAGTATGTCATTTATGTTTGGTAGAGGGTAGGCATCGCTTTCTGTTATGGCATTTGGCTTCCTGTAGTCCACACAGAATCGATATCCACCATCTTTCTTAGGAATCAGGACAACCGGAGAAGCCCATCCGGAAAAAGAAGGTTCCACAATTCCATTCTCCAACATGCTTTTGAGCTGTTCATTGAGAATGGCCAGTTTGGCGGGGGACAGCCTGTAGGGACGCTGCTTAATAGGGACCTCATGCCGGGTATAGATTTTGTGTTTGAAGACGGTTGTACGGCCGAGTGTAAGAGTACAGACCTCACTGTTCACGTCCAACATCTGGGATAGCTGCCACCTTTCATCATCCGACACACATGCCTGTTCCACCGCTTGTTTGATGTAGAAATCAGCATCAGGTTCGCTTTTGCTCTCGGATAGAAGGGGGGGTACGGCGGTAATCAGGGTGATAGTTGGGTTCTCAGACTTCACTGGTGGAACATGTTTTTGTCTTTGTCTCTTTATATTTTCTCTGTCTCTGACTTGACCTTGTCCGGACTCTGCATAATGTAGCAGGCTCCAACCTGAAATCAGTGCATTACCAGGTTGAAATGGATGAGGCTGAGAATAGTCAGAGTGCAGCCGATAGGAGGGTTCGGACATCGAGATGGTCAGTCCACTGAAGAACAGGAAGTCTAGGCCAAGGACTACAGCAAATGCAAGGCTTGAATCTGCAAGAATTGCCACAGGAAGGTTAATAGTCTCACCATGCAGTTGTATTATTATAATAATCCAGCCCAAGGGAGTGGTAGGTTCTCCATTGGCCAAGTACAATGGTCCCTCCTCCCATGTTCGTAGCTCCTCATGAGGTAATGCCATGTTCTGCCACAGGGCCTCTTGCATCAGGGTGTAAGATGCCCCTGTGTCGATTATGGCCTTCCCTCTCCAGTTCCTAACAGTCAGAGGAACCAATAGTTGTTGCGGAATAGGAATAAGACCGCTAGCTGTGCTGTCTAAAGGCTTCATGGTGGGCATTAAGGCTGACCCAATTGTATGCAAGCCACCACGCCTGTCTAGACTTTCAGTCTTCGGTCCTTTCCGACCTTTTCCTAAATCCTGACGCTGGACATAGAGCGGGCAAGAATCTGGAGGATGTTGGACTTTACACCTCCAACACATAACTGGACTTTTGTCCTGGATCTTGGGTACAAATATCTGAGACGGTTTAGCCCCAGGAGAGTTATTGGTATACTGGGATGAGGGAACCGGGTTTTTAGTTTGGAGGTGGCGCTTCCAGTCCTTCTCAAACTGAGTCCCAAGCCGCACCAGATCATCCACATTTTGCACACGTTCTCGAAGTTGACTAGCAAGGCGGGGAACCATGTTCTTAAGAAGGAGTTTGACCATCTCCTGCTCAGTAATGTCAGCCTTCCATCTTCTACATAGAACTCGATAGGAGAAGGCAAAGTCCCGTATTGGCTCTGCTTCACCCTGGACTCTGTTACGAACACGTTCCGCCAGTTCATCCCCATAGTCCTCTGAGAGGAAGGCTAAGAGGAATATTTTTTGAAACTCCTCCCAGGTTGACACATGTTCACGGGCTATCTCCCACCAGTCTCTTGCTGTACCATGGAGAACACTGCGGAGGGTGGCCAGAACCTCCAAGTCAGTAAGGGGCCGGATAGAAAGAAAATCATTACACTTAGATAAGAAAAACAGTGGATCAACATCATCTTCTGGGCTGCCAAAAGCGGGGAAAAGTAGTTTGATAGGGAGGGAGCGCTCTAGAGGAGGCATGACAGTGGCAGCGGGAGTTCTGTTGTTTAACAGTATCTTCAGAGGGGTTTTTGTAGTACTACCTGTTCCTATTACCTTACTGGCCAAGCCAGTGGCAGAGGTAAAACCTGAGGGCGGTGCAGAAGATTTGTCCAGAAGGGAAAAGCACTGCATTACCTCCTGGTGCAGCCCTTCCAGTTGAAGGTCTGTGGCCTTCTGTGCTTTTTCCATCTCATTAACGGTGTCCTTTTGAGTCTGTTCAATCAAAAATCGTAGTTCCCCTGTGAGAGAGTTCTTCATGTCCTCCATAACTTCCTTCAGATAAGAACACACTCCCTTCACAACAGAGGCTGACTCCTCTGCTCTCCGTTTTTGTTCGTCCTCAAGAAAGAGTATGACTTGATGATGGTTAGTTTCCATTTGTGTTTTGAACCGGTGCAGTTTTCCTTGAATATCCTGCTTCAGAGAATCTTGTAAATATTTCTGTCTCTGAACAATTTGTTGTTGGTTTTCCTCCATTTGACAGGGAAGGTAATCCAACCTCCGCTGCACATCTGTCTGATGAGCCTCCACACATTCACTGAGTTTGCGAATGGCATTCTCCTGCATTGTCAAACTATGATTGGTGTGTGTCCATTGATGTTCCAGTTGTCCAGTGATCACAGAGACACCTCTCCCAGTCTCTCTGGACAGGGTAACCGGAAGGGTTTGAGGGGAGGGTAATGGTGGAGATGTTATAGGTGAGCCAGAAACCTGGGGATTAGAGTCAGTGCTATCGCACTCCATTAGTTCATTAAGTCCTTCCACAATGAAAGAATCCCGAACATGATTACCATCAGGTGTGTCCACATTGACACAGTATGGGGTTCCAACAAAAGACATGATTCAACCTTGTGTGGATGGTGTCATGGGTGTTTCTCTTCAAGTCCCTGTTCGGGCGCCAATTCTGTAGCGGTATTTATTAGAGAGGGGTAAAGAAAGCTTTTGTTCGGGCGCCAGGCAGGTATTAACCATGCCGAAAGGAAAAGAGTAGAATAGAGAGAACCACTACCAGACCCACACACATCAGCAGAAGAGACTGCCTAGAGTGTAGCCTGTTTACCAGATAGCCAGTGGAGAGAAAAGAGAATACACACCATATAAAACCCACATCACAGCACAGGGGTAACCCAAACAAGAATACCTCATACAATAATACTAATACTAATAATGGCAGAGCAATTCAACAGCAACTTCATACAAGAACGAACCCAGTCATCAACATAGGATTTGCAATAATCTGTATTATTTTCTAGTAGATGAGTGCAGAGGGTATGAATGTGGGGGGTGTTCATCGACACAACAAAGGCCTTAAAAATGTCCAGTCTTCTCGGCCACATGTCATTAGTACATCTCAATACAGTTCACATAACAATACACAATTGGCAAGCAACCTCCCTTTTAACTAAAATGTCCAAATACTTCAGGCAGGGCAATAATAGTCCAGCTCTAATGCACTTCAATGGGAAGTGCATTGGAAAAATAGAGAGTCTGTTTCAGGGTAAAGCACTGGAACGATAGAGGGAAGAGAAAAAGAGAAAGAGAACAAGAGAGGTCTTAGCTGTGGTCTTCAGGCGTGCAGGTGTACTGTCTGACTGTCCGATGGTTTGTATGTTAAAGCTTCGCAACAATGTTGCTACTAATCCATGCGATCCATAACGGGCGCGGTCCCAAACAAAAACAACCACGACCTAGAGCGATTACACCGATGATTGAGTTAAATACTCTATAAACTACACACGCTGAAAACAAACAAAACTTCTGCAGCATAGCACACACAATCAAACTGTCGCGCCACCAAAGAGCCCCTCCCCAAAGAGCTGAACGAGCTCTCTTTATATTCTTCTTCCTTACTGCTCATGCGCTCTTAAAGTGGCAGTGCACGGTGAAGGCTCTGTGCAGATTTCGCCACACTCCTCCCCCCATGAAAAAACAATGCCTGTAGAAACAGAGAGGATGCAGGCTTTGACAGGTTCATGTTCCTGCTACACAAAACCAGGGAAGTCCTCCTCATCAGAGTCCTCCACGAAGAGGTCCTGCAGGTGTTGCTTTTGCCTGCGATCCAGCTCTTCTGCCGTAGGGTAGCAGGGCTTTAGGTCAACAACATGCACTGTCCTGACATCTTCCCCAGTGTCCTCCAAACAGACCAAGTAGTTCACTGGTCCCAACTGCTGCACTACACGGTATGGACCTTTCCATCTCGAAGCTAGCTTGGCAGTGAACTTCTTAGATGCCTTTGACAGATGATGTGAACGTACCCAGACACGAGACTGAGGTGGAAAACACACGTCTCGTCTATGTTTGTCATAGTTTCTCAGCTGTCGTTGTTTGGCTTTGGTTTTGCTGGCCTCCACTCTGGCTAGCAAGGTGTGGTGGTGTTGTACGGCATCAAACGCTGGGCAGTCAGGTGAAACATTCGAACTTTGCAAGACCCTGTCCATCGGTCCTTTTAGTGGTCTTCCCAGGTGGAGTTCGGCGGGAGTGACCCCAGAAGTCTCCTGCACGGCAGAGTTCAGTGCAAAGCGAAATTCTGGAAGATGCTGATCCCACCTTGTGTGCTGATCCCCCACGAATGAAGCAATCATCCCCTTCAGGGTTCGGTTTACCCTCTCGGTCAGGTTGGTCTGAGGATGGTAGGCTGTGGTCAGCTTGGCAATTACACCCCAGTAGGTACAGAGCTCTTTGTATATTCCTGATATGAACTGCGGACCTCGGTCAGAGAGGATTTGGTCCGGAATTCCGAATCTGGTAAAAACCTCCCTTCGCAGAATTAGAGCAATGGCTGATGCAGTGGCTTTGCGGAGGGGAAACAACTCCACCCAGTGTGTGTAGTAGTCCACTACCACCAATAAAAATTCATTCCGTGTCCCCCGGCTGGGAGGAAAAGGTCCCATGAGGTCAATTCCCAACATTTCATTTGGATGGTTCACCACGGTCTGCTGCATTTTCCCGGCAGGTCTGCCAATGTCTGGTTTGTATTTCTGGCAGACTTCACACTGCTGTACAAACTTCCGTGTATCAACCCACATGCCTGGCCAGTAAACCACATCTTGTAGTCTTCGATAAGTTTTAAAAACTCCAAGATGGCCACTCATGGGATTGGCATGATAAGCTTGGATTATCTGGTCACACAATGTAGAGGGAATGAAGACGCGATAATGGGTGCTGTGTATTCCATCTCCTCTTGGAGTTTTTCGATACACTTTATCCTGAATTATGCTATACTTATCATTGAAGCGACTCTTGGAGTCTTCTTCAGACAGACTCTTGTGGATCGCCATGATGGCAGCATCCTTCTGCTGTGCTCTCCATACACTCTCATCATCCAGAGGAAAGGAATCATCCAGACATTTAGCGGTAGTATAGGTACTGCACAAGGGAGGACAAACATTGGCAGTCTCTGTAATCCGAGAAAGGGCATCTGGTACAACGTTCAGTTTTCCTTTGCGATACTCAATGATGAAGTCAAACTTCTGCAGTCTGATAGACCAGCGAATAAGACGGCTGTTGGTCTTGCCTGATGCCAGAACCCACTGCAGAGCAGCATGGTCTGTGACAACGGTGAAGATCTTTGCCTCCAAGTAGTAGCTCCATTTCTCCAAAGCCCAGACCACAGCGAGGCATTCCCTTTCAGTCGTTGAATAATTCCTCTCGGCTGAATTAAGGGTGCGACTTGCATAGGCAAGAACTTCTTCTGTTCCAAGTCCTGTTTGTTGAGCCAAGACTGCTCCAAGTCCTGTTTGACTTGCATCCGTGTACACAATGAAATGAGCATTCAGGTTAGGATGTCCAAGCACTGGAGGAGTAATTAGACTGTTTTTGAGTGCTTCAAATGCACCTTGGCATGCAGGGGTCCATTGGAATTTCACACCTTTCTTCTTAAGGTGATTGAGGGGTTCGGCTACCTTTGAAAAGTCAGGCACAAACCTGTGGTACCATCCAGCCATACCCAGAAACCGCTGAACAGCCTTGAGGGATGTGGGAATTGGGAATTCCTGCACGGCTGCAACTTTGTCTGGATCTGCATGGATACCTTCAGCATTAACCACATGACCAAGGAACTTGAGTTCTGGCAGACAGAAACGACACTTCTTCAAGTTCAAGGTCAAACCTGCAGCCTTTAGTCTGTCGAAGACGGACTGAATGTCTTGCAGATGTTCCGCGACAGAGGAGGAGTAGATTATGATGTCATCCAGATACACAAGACAATTTCTACCCCTCAGATCTCCCAGGACAGTCTCCATCAACCTTTGGAAGGTTGCTGGAGCATTCTTCAAACCAAAAGGCATGACTTTGAAGGAGTACAAACCAGCAGGGGTGACAAAGGCAGTCTTGTCCTGACTAGCGGGATCCACTGACACCTGCCAATAGCCACTGTTCAGATCCAGATTACTAAAGATGGATGCTCCTGCCAGAGATTCCAGTATGTCATTTATGTTTGGTAGAGGGTAGGCATCGCTTTCTGTTATGGCATTTGGCTTCCTGTAGTCCACACAGAATCGATATCCACCATCTTTCTTAGGAATCAGGACAACCGGAGAAGCCCATCCGGAAAAAGAAGGTTCCACAATTCCATTCTCCAACATGCTTTTGAGCTGTTCATTGAGAATGGCCAGTTTGGCGGGGGACAGCCTGTAGGGACGCTGCTTAATAGGGACCTCATGCCGGGTATAGATTTTGTGTTTGAAGACGGTTGTACGGCCGAGTGTAAGAGTACAGACCTCACTGTTCACGTCCAACATCTGGGATAGCTGCCACCTTTCATCATCCGACACACATGCCTGTTCCACCGCTTGTTTGATGTAGAAATCAGCATCAGGTTCGCTTTTGCTCTCGGATAGAAGGGGGGGTACGGCGGTAATCAGGGTGATAGTTGGGTTCTCAGACTTCACTGGTGGAACATGTTTTTGTCTTTGTCTCTTTATATTTTCTCTGTCTCTGACTTGACCTTGTCCGGACTCTGCATAATGTAGCAGGCTCCAACCTGAAATCAGTGCATTACCAGGTTGAAATGGATGAGGCTGAGAATAGTCAGAGTGCAGCCGATAGGAGGGTTCGGACATCGAGATGGTCAGTCCACTGAAGAACAGGAAGTCTAGGCCAAGGACTACAGCAAATGCAAGGCTTGAATCTGCAAGAATTGCCACAGGAAGGTTAATAGTCTCACCATGCAGTTGTATTATTATAATAATCCAGCCCAAGGGAGTGGTAGGTTCTCCATTGGCCAAGTACAATGGTCCCTCCTCCCATGTTCGTAGCTCCTCATGAGGTAATGCCATGTTCTGCCACAGGGCCTCTTGCATCAGGGTGTAAGATGCCCCTGTGTCGATTATGGCCTTCCCTCTCCAGTTCCTAACAGTCAGAGGAACCAATAGTTGTTGCGGAATAGGAATAAGACCGCTAGCTGTGCTGTCTAAAGGCTTCATGGTGGGCATTAAGGCTGACCCAATTGTATGCAAGCCACCACGCCTGTCTAGACTTTCAGTCTTCGGTCCTTTCCGACCTTTTCCTAAATCCTGACGCTGGACATAGAGCGGGCAAGAATCTGGAGGATGTTGGACTTTACACCTCCAACACATAACTGGACTTTTGTCCTGGATCTTGGGTACAAATATCTGAGACGGTTTAGCCCCAGGAGAGTTATTGGTATACTGGGATGAGGGAACCGGGTTTTTAGTTTGGAGGTGGCGCTTCCAGTCCTTCTCAAACTGAGTCCCAAGCCGCACCAGATCATCCACATTTTGCACACGTTCTCGAAGTTGACTAGCAAGGCGGGGAACCATGTTCTTAAGAAGGAGTTTGACCATCTCCTGCTCAGTAATGTCAGCCTTCCATCTTCTACATAGAACTCGATAGGAGAAGGCAAAGTCCCGTATTGGCTCTGCTTCACCCTGGACTCTGTTACGAACACGTTCCGCCAGTTCATCCCCATAGTCCTCTGAGAGGAAGGCTAAGAGGAATATTTTTTGAAACTCCTCCCAGGTTGACACATGTTCACGGGCTATCTCCCACCAGTCTCTTGCTGTACCATGGAGAACACTGCGGAGGGTGGCCAGAACCTCCAAGTCAGTAAGGGGCCGGATAGAAAGAAAATCATTACACTTAGATAAGAAAAACAGTGGATCAACATCATCTTCTGGGCTGCCAAAAGCGGGGAAAAGTAGTTTGATAGGGAGGGAGCGCTCTAGAGGAGGCATGACAGTGGCAGCGGGAGTTCTGTTGTTTAACAGTATCTTCAGAGGGGTTTTTGTAGTACTACCTGTTCCTATTACCTTACTGGCCAAGCCAGTGGCAGAGGTAAAACCTGAGGGCGGTGCAGAAGATTTGTCCAGAAGGGAAAAGCACTGCATTACCTCCTGGTGCAGCCCTTCCAGTTGAAGGTCTGTGGCCTTCTGTGCTTTTTCCATCTCATTAACGGTGTCCTTTTGAGTCTGTTCAATCAAAAATCGTAGTTCCCCTGTGAGAGAGTTCTTCATGTCCTCCATAACTTCCTTCAGATAAGAACACACTCCCTTCACAACAGAGGCTGACTCCTCTGCTCTCCGTTTTTGTTCGTCCTCAAGAAAGAGTATGACTTGATGATGGTTAGTTTCCATTTGTGTTTTGAACCGGTGCAGTTTTCCTTGAATATCCTGCTTCAGAGAATCTTGTAAATATTTCTGTCTCTGAACAATTTGTTGTTGGTTTTCCTCCATTTGACAGGGAAGGTAATCCAACCTCCGCTGCACATCTGTCTGATGAGCCTCCACACATTCACTGAGTTTGCGAATGGCATTCTCCTGCATTGTCAAACTATGATTGGTGTGTGTCCATTGATGTTCCAGTTGTCCAGTGATCACAGAGACACCTCTCCCAGTCTCTCTGGACAGGGTAACCGGAAGGGTTTGAGGGGAGGGTAATGGTGGAGATGTTATAGGTGAGCCAGAAACCTGGGGATTAGAGTCAGTGCTATCGCACTCCATTAGTTCATTAAGTCCTTCCACAATGAAAGAATCCCGAACATGATTACCATCAGGTGTGTCCACATTGACACAGTATGGGGTTCCAACAAAAGACATGATTCAACCTTGTGTGGATGGTGTCATGGGTGTTTCTCTTCAAGTCCCTGTTCGGGCGCCAATTCTGTAGCGGTATTTATTAGAGAGGGGTAAAGAAAGCTTTTGTTCGGGCGCCAGGCAGGTATTAACCATGCCGAAAGGAAAAGAGTAGAATAGAGAGAACCACTACCAGACCCACACACATCAGCAGAAGAGACTGCCTAGAGTGTAGCCTGTTTACCAGATAGCCAGTGGAGAGAAAAGAGAATACACACCATATAAAACCCACATCACAGCACAGGGGTAACCCAAACAAGAATACCTCATACAATAATACTAATACTAATAATGGCAGAGCAATTCAACAGCAACTTCATACAAGAACGAACCCAGTCATCAACATAGGATTTGCAATAATCTGTATTATTTTCTAGTAGATGAGTGCAGAGGGTATGAATGTGGGGGGTGTTCATCGACACAACAAAGGCCTTAAAAATGTCCAGTCTTCTCGGCCACATGTCATTAGTACATCTCAATACAGTTCACATAACAATACACAATTGGCAAGCAACCTCCCTTTTAACTAAAATGTCCAAATACTTCAGGCAGGGCAATAATAGTCCAGCTCTAATGCACTTCAATGGGAAGTGCATTGGAAAAATAGAGAGTCTGTTTCAGGGTAAAGCACTGGAACGATAGAGGGAAGAGAAAAAGAGAAAGAGAACAAGAGAGGTCTTAGCTGTGGTCTTCAGGCGTGCAGGTGTACTGTCTGACTGTCCGATGGTTTGTATGTTAAAGCTTCGCAACAATGTTGCTACTAATCCATGCGATCCATAACGGGCGCGGTCCCAAACAAAAACAACCACGACCTAGAGCGATTACACCGATGATTGAGTTAAATACTCTATAAACTACACACGCTGAAAACAAACAAAACTTCTGCAGCATAGCACACACAATCAAACTGTCGCGCCACCAAAGAGCCCCTCCCCAAAGAGCTGAACGAGCTCTCTTTATATTCTTCTTCCTTACTGCTCATGCGCTCTTAAAGTGGCAGTGCACGGTGAAGGCTCTGTGCAGATTTCGCCACAATAGTAGTAGTTGTGGTGGTGGTGATAGTAGTAGTGGTGGTGGTGGTAGTAGTGGTGGTGGTGGTGATAGTAGTGGTGGTGGTGGTGGTAATAGTAGTAGTGGTGGTGGTGGTGATAGTAGTAGTGGTGGTGGTGGTGATAGTAGTGGTGGTGGTGATAGTAGTAGTGGTGGTGGTGGTGATAGTAGTAGTGGTGGTGGTGGTGATAGTAGTAGTGGTGGTGGTGGTGATAGTAGTAGTGGTGGTGGTGGTGATAGTAGTAGTGGTGGTGGTGGTGTTAGTGGTGGTGGTGGTGATAGTAGTAGTGGTGGTGGTGGTGATAGTAGTAGTGGTGGTGGTGGTGGTGATAGTAGTAGTGGTGGTGGTGGTGATAGTAGTGGTGGTGGTGGTGGTTATAGTAGTAGTGGTGGTGGTGGTGATAGTAGTGGTGGTGGTGGTGGTGATAGTAGTAGTGGTGGTGGTGATAGTAGTAGTGGTGGTGGTGGTGATAGTAGTGGTGGTGGTGGTGGTGATAGTAGTAGTGGTGGTGGTGGTGATAGTAGTGGTGGTGGTGGTAGTAGCAGCAGTGGTGATAGTAGTAGTGGTGGTGGTGATAGTAGTAGTGGTGGTGGTGATAGTGGTGGTAGTGGTGGTAATAGTAGTAGTGGTGGTGGTGGTGATGATAGTAGTAGTAGTGGTGGTGGTGGTAGTAGTAGTGGTGGTGGTGATAGTAGTGGTGGTGGTGGTGGTGATAGTAGTGGTGGTGGTGATAGTAGTGGTGGTGGTGGTGGTGATAGTAGTGGTGGTGGTGATAGTAGTAGTGGTGGTGGTGATAGTAGTAGTAGTGGTGGTGGTGATAGTAGTAGTGGTGGTGGTGGGGGTAGTAGTGGTGGTGATAGTAGTAGTGGTGGTGATAGTAGTAGTGGTGGTGGTGGTGATAGTAGTAGTGGTGGTGGTGGTGATAGTAGTGGTAGTGGTGGTGGTGGTGATAGTAGTAGTGGTGGTGGTGGTGATAGTAGTGGTGGTGGTGGTGATAGTAGTAGTAGTGGTGGTGGTGATAGTAGTAGTGGTGGTGGTGGGGGTAGTAGTGGTGGTGGTGGTGGTGATAGTAGTAGTGGTGGTGGTGGTGATAGTAGTAGTGGTGGTGGTGGTGATAGTAGTGGTGGTGGTGGTGGTGATAGTAGTGGTGGTGGTGGTGATAGTAGTGGTGGTGGTGGTGATAGTAGTAGTGGTGGTGGTGGGGGTAGTAGTAGTGGTGGTGGTGATAGTAGTAGTGGTGGTGGTGGTGGTGATAGTAGTGGTGGTGGTGATAGTAGTGGTGGTGGTGGTGGTGATAGTAGTAGTGGTGGTGGTGGTGGTGATAGTAGTAGTGGTGGTGGTGGTGGTGATAGTAGTAGTGGTGGTGGTGGGGGTAGTAGTGGTGGTGGTGGTGGTGATAGTAGTGGTGGTGGTGGTGATAGTAGTGGTGGTGGTGGTGATAGTAGTAGTGGTGGTGGTGGGGGTAGTAGTAGTGGTGGTGGTGATAGTAGTGGTGGTGGTGGTGGTGATAGTAGTGGTAGTGGTGGTGGTGGTGATAGTAGTGGTGGTGGTGGTGATAGTAGTAGTGGTGGTGGTGGTGATAGTAGTAGTGGTGGTGGTGGTGATAGTAGTGGTGGTGGTGGTAGTAGCAGCAGTGGTGATAGTAGTAGTGGTGGTGGTGATAGTAGTAGTGGTGGTGGTGATAGTGGTGGTAGTGGTGGTAATAGTAGTAGTGGTGGTGGTGGTGATGATAGTAGTAGTAGTGGTGGTGGTGGTAGTAGTAGTGGTGGTGGTGATAGTAGTGGTGGTGGTGGTGGTGATAGTAGTGGTGGTGGTGATAGTAGTGGTGGTGGTGGTGGTGATAGTAGTGGTGGTGGTGGTGGTGATAGTAGTAGTGGTGGTGGTGATAGTAGTAGTAGTGGTGGTGGTGATAGTAGTAGTGGTGGTGGTGGGGGTAGTAGTGGTGGTGATAGTAGTAGTGGTGGTGGTGGTGATAGTAGTAGTGGTGGTGGTGGTGATAGTAGTGGTGGTGGTGGTGATAGTAGTGGTGGTGGTGGTGATAGTAGTAGTGGTGGTGGTGGTGATAGTAGTGGTGGTGGTGGTGATAGTAGTAGTAGTGGTGGTGGTGATAGTAGTAGTGGTGGTGGTGGGGGTAGTAGTGGTGGTGGTGGTGGTGATAGTAGTAGTGGTGGTGGTGGTGATAGTAGTAGTGGTGGTGGTGGTGATAGTAGTAGTGGTGGTGGTGATAGTAGTAGTGGTGGTGGTGGTGATAGTAGTGGTGGTGGTGGTGGTGATAGTAGTGGTGGTGGTGGTGATAGTAGTGGTGGTGGTGGTGATAGTAGTAGTGGTGGTGGTGGGGGTAGTAGTAGTGGTGGTGGTGATAGTAGTAGTGGTGGTGGTGGTGGTGATAGTAGTGGTGGTGGTGGTGGTGATAGTAGTGGTGGTGGTGGTGGTGATAGTAGTAGTGGTGGTGGTGGTGGTGATAGTAGTAGTGGTGGTGGTGGTGGTGATAGTAGTAGTGGTGGTGGTGGGGGTAGTAGTAGTGGTGGTGGTGATAGTAGTGGTGGTGGTGGTGGTGATAGTAGTGGTAGTGGTGGTGGTGGTGATAGTAGTGGTGGTGGTGGTGATAGTAGTGGTGGTGGTGGTGATAGTAGTAGTGGTGGTGGTGGTGATAGTAGTGGTGGTGGTGGTGGTGGTGATAGTAGTAGTGGTGGTGGTGGTGATAGTAGTGGTGGTGGTGGTGGTTATAGTAGTAGTGGTGGTGGTGGTGATAGTAGTGGTGGTGGTGGTAGTAGCAGCAGTGGTGATAGTAGTAGTGGTGGTGGTGATAGTAGTAGTGGTGGTGGTGATAGTGGTGGTAGTGGTGGTAATAGTAGTAGTGGTGGTGGTGGTGATAGTAGTGGTGGTGGTGGTAGTAGTAGTGGTGGTGGTGATAGTAGTGGTGGTGGTGGTGGTGATAGTAGTAGTGGTGGTGGTGGTGATAGTAGTGGTGGTGGTGGTGGTGATAGTAGTGGTGGTGGTGGTGGTGATAGTAGTAGTGGTGGTGGTGGGGGTAGTAGTAGTGGTGGTGGTGATAGTAGTAGTGGTGGTGGTGGTGATAGTAGTGGTGGTGGTGGTGATAGTAGTAGTGGTGGTGGTGATAGTAGTAGTGGTGGTGGTGGTGATAGTGGTGGTGGTGGTGATAGTAGTGGTGGTGGTGATAGTAGTGGTGGTGGTGGTGATAGTAGTGGTGGTGGTGATAGTAGTAGTGGTGGTGGTGATAGTAGTGGTGGTGGTGATAGTAGTAGTGGTGGTGGTGATAGTAGTGGTGGTGGTGGTGATAGTAGTGGTGGTGGTGGTGATAGTAGTGGTGGTGGTGATAGTAGTAGTGGTGGTGGTGATAGTAGTGGTGGTGGTGGTGATAGTAGTGGTGGTGGTGATAGTAGTAGTGGTGGTGGTGATAGTAGTAGTGGTGGTGGTGATAGTAGTAGTGGTGGTGGTGATAGTAGTAGTGGTGGTGGTGATAGTAGTAGTGGTGGTGGTGGTGATAGTAGTAGTAGTGGTGGTGGTGGTGATAGTAGTAGTAGTGGTGGTGATAGTAGTAGTGGTGGTGGTGGTGATAGTAGTAGTAGTGGTGGTGGTGGTGATAGTAGTAGTGGTGGTGGTGGTGATAGTAGTGGTGGTGGTGGTGGTGATAGTAGTGGTAGTGGTGGTGGTGGTGATAGTAGTGGTGGTGGTGGTGATAGTAGTGGTGGTGGTGGTGATAGTAGTAGTGGTGGTGGTGGTGATAGTAGTGGTGGTGGTGGTGGTGGTGATAGTAGTAGTGGTGGTGGTGGTGATAGTAGTGGTGGTGGTGGTGGTTATAGTAGTAGTGGTGGTGGTGGTGATAGTAGTGGTGGTGGTGGTAGTAGCAGCAGTGGTGATAGTAGTAGTGGTGGTGGTGATAGTAGTAGTGGTGGTGGTGA
>NC_092159.1:7224446-7254446 GCF_045791955.1 Oncorhynchus clarkii lewisi | reverse complement strand
AGAGACAGACAGTCTGAGACAGGTAGCCATGGATACAACCTCACAACCTCAGAAGATATCAAAACATTTATCAGAGACAGAGAGCGGCACTTTGAGGAGGAGCCATCCTGACCAGAGGTGGTTGGTGTGTAACGTGATTGGACACCATTCTCACCAGCACTCCCATCAGCCTGTAGTTTACTATACAAGCCCCAGGTCTCAGGCAAGATGACATCACTGTCAGGCTACTGTCTACCAGACAACCTACCTGTGTTACTCTGGTACACTGGCTATAAACAACAAGATTTTTGAATTTCTATCTGGAACATGGTGAATGTTGAATCATCTTGGACAGGTCTCGGACAACAACATGTGAGACTTAACATCTACCAGACAACTGACTCGTACTGGACAGCTGTACTGGCTGAACACAATATATATCTCTGTTTAGAAATAGTGTATACAGTGGGGCAAAAAAGTATTTAGTCAGCCACCAATTGTGCAAGTTCTCCCACTTAAAAAGATGAGAGATGAGAGAGGCCTGTAATTTTCATCATAGGTACACTTCAACTATGACAGACAAAATGAGAAAAAACAAATCCAGAAAATCACATTGTAGGATTTTTAATGAATTTATTTGCAAATTATGGTGGAAAATAAGTATTTGGTCAATAACAAAAGTTTATCTCAATACTTTGTTATATACCATTTGTTGGCAATGACAGAGGTCAAACGTTTTCTGTAAGTCTTCACAAGGTTTTCACACACTGTTGCTGGTATTTTGGCCCATTCCTCCATACAGATCTCCTCTAGAGCAGTGATGTTTTGGGGCTGTTGCCGGGCAACACAGACTTTCAACTCCCTCCAAAGATTTTCTATGGGGTTGAGATCTGGAGACTGGCTAGGCCACTCCAGGACCTTGAAATGCTTCTTACGAAGCCACTCCTTCGTTGCCCGGGCGGTGTGTTTGGGATCATTGTCATGCTGAAAGACCCAGCCCCATTTCATCTTCAATGCCCTTGCTGATGGAAGGAGGTTTTCACTCAAAATCTCACGATACATGGCCCCATTCATTCTTTCCTTTACACTGGTCAGTCGTCCTGGTCCCTTTGCAGAAAAACAGCCCCAAAACATGATGTTTCCACCCCCATGCTTCACAGGAGGTATGTTGTTCTTTGGATGCAACTCTTTGTCCTCCAAACACGACGAGTTGAGTTTTTACCAAAAAGTTATATTTTGGTTTCATCTGACCATATGACATTCTCCCAATCTTCTTCTGGATCATCCAAATGCTCTCTAGCAAACTTCAGACGGGACTGGACATGTACTGGCTTAAGCAGGGGGACACGTCTGGCACTGCAGGATTTGAGTCCCTGGCGGCGTAGTGTGTTACTGATGGTAGGCTTTGTTACTTTGGTCCCAGCTCTCTGCAGGTCATTCACTAGGTCCCCCCGTGTGGTTCTGAGATTTTTGCTCACCGTTCTTGTGATCATTTTGACCCCACGGGGTGAGATCTTGTGTGGAGCCCCAGATCGAGGGAGATTATCAGTGGTCTTGTATGTCTTCCATTTCCTAATAATTGCTCCCACAGTTGATTTCTTCAAACCAAGCTGCTTACCTATTGCAGATTCAGTCTTTCCAGCCTGGTGCAGGTCTACAATTTTGTTTCTGGTGTCCTTTGACAGCTCTTTGGTCTTGGCCATAGTGGAGTTTGGAGTGTGACTGTTTGAGGTTGTGGACAGGTGTCTTTTATACTGATAACAAGTTCAAACAGGTGCCATTAATACAGGTAACGAGTGGAGGACAGAGGAGCCTCTTAAAGAAGAAGTTACAGGTCTGTGAGAGCCAGAAATCTTTCTACTGCCAAGTTTACACCGTCACTATTGCACTGAAATGTTTTGATCGGGAAGTTGTCTAAATGGGTTATCATTTTTTGTTAGCGAGTGAAGGAAAAGCAGCCAGCAAATGCTCAGTATATGTGGGAACTCCTTCAAGACGGTTGGAAAAGCATTCCTCATGAAGCTGGTTGAGGGAATGCCAAGAGTGTGCAAAGCTGTCATCAAGGCAAAGGGTTGCTACTTTGAAGAATCTCAAATATAAAATGTATTTTATGTTTAACACTTTTTTGGTTACTACATGATTCCATATTTTTTATTTCATCGTTTTGATGTCTTCACTATTATTCTACAATGTAGAAAATAGTACAAATAAAGAAACCCTGGAATGAGTAGGTGTGTCCAAACCTTTGACGGGTACTGTATATGACATGAGCTTCAGAGATGGTGACTGTTACATTTAGGAACTGTCATCATAATTGTATTGCTGTAGTAGTAGTAGTGTTGTTGATTTAATTGAATTATGATACAATTTATTATTTCACCATAGTAGATCACCATCTTTTAATCCACAGCCTCACCAACAGAAGTGAAGTCTGCAGGTAACTGGTCTCATCAAAACCTTATACTTTGGGGCGGCAGGTAACCTAGTGGTTAGAGGGTTGGACTAGTAACCGAAAGGTTACAAGATCGAATCCCCGAGCTGACAAGGTAAAAATCTGTCGTTCAAGGCAGTTAACCCACTGTTCCTTGGCCGTCATCGAAAATAAGAACTTGTTCTTATTAACTGACTTGCCTAGTTAAATAAAGGTTCAATTTAAAATAAAATAAAAATACTTGTCTTAGTCTCATCACCTCAAAATCATAAGCAATAATAATATGAGGAATTAAATTGTGAAGTACTCATATTCTCCTCATGGTTCTGTGTTGTAAAATAAATTGTGTGTGCTCCATGTGTCACGGCCGTCGAAAGAAGTGGACCAAGGTGCAGCGTGGTGAGCGTACATTTTCCTTTTCATTAGATAATGTAACCAACAAACGAAAACCAACCGTGAAGCTTACAGAGAAAAGTGCCACTAACAAAGACAACTACCCACAAACACAGGTGGGAAAAATGGCTGCCTAAGTTTGGTTCCCAATCAGGGACAACGATAGATAGCTGTCCCTGATTGAGAACCATACCCGGCCAAAACAAAGAAACACAAAAACATAGAAAATGGAACATAGAATGCCCACCCCACATCACACCCTGACCTAACCAAATAGAGAAATAAAACGTCTCTCTAAGGTCAGGGCGTGACACCATGTTGATTCTACCTGCAGTTTAACCTAGCTCATAAACTGCACCACAAACTGTAACTACTATATTCTTTATGGTCTGGCACTTAATCAAGTGACTTCTTTTGTTGAAGGTCCTGCACAGTCAAAATCATGTTTTTCATGAAATGTGACAATATTTGGATTAAATCAGATCAGAAGTATGAAAAATTAATGTTGCTTCTGCATTGATAAAGTTGTATCATAAAGTCCCCTCTCCTTTCTCCACCACTTGGATTCAGGAGCTGTGGGTATATTAATGGCTTTTTGTGACCTCACAAAATCCTCAAATTTGAATACACCAATGGTAACATCTCATTTTCTTACCTAATTTAAATAACTACCGCCTTGTAACCAACATCGCAGAATGGTGTGGTTTACATAGCAGAATGGTGTGGTTTACATAGCAGAATAATGTGGTTTACATAGCAGAACGGTGTGGTTTACGTAGCAGAACGGTGTGGTTTACGTAGCAGAACGGTGTGGTTTACATAGCAGAATGGTGTGGTTTAAATAGAAGAATGGTGTGGTTTACATAGCAGAACGGTGTGGTTTAAATAGAAGAATGGTGTGGTTTACATAGCAGAACGGTGTGGTTTAAATAGAAGAATGGTGTGGTTTACATAGCAGAACGGTGTGGTTTAAATAGAAGAATGGTGTGGTTTACATAGCAGAACGGTGTGGTTTACATGGCAGAACGGTGTGGTTTACATAGCAGAATGGTGTGGTTTACGTAGCAGAATGGTGTGGTTTAAATAGAAGAATGGTGTGGTTTACATAGCAGAATGGTGTGGTTTACGTAGCAGAATGGTGTGGTTTAAATAGAAGAATGGTGTGGTTTACATAGCAGAACGGTGTGGTTTACGTAGCAGAATGGTGTGGTTTAAATAGAAGAATGGTGTGGTTTACGTAGCAGAATGGTGTGGTTTAAATAGAAGAATGGTGTGGTTTACATAGCAGAATGGTGTGGTTTACATGGCAGAATGGTGTGGTTTACATAGCAGAATGGTGTGGTTTACATGGCAGAATGGTGTGGTTTACATAGCAGAACGGTGTGGTTTACATAGCAGAATGGTGTGGTTTACATGGCAGAATGGTGTGGTTTACATAGCAGAACGGTGTGGTTTACATAGCAGAACGGTGTGGTTTACGTAGCAGAATGGTGTGGTTTACATAGCAGAACGGTGTGGTTTACGTAGCAGAATGGTGTGGTTTAAATAGAAGAATGGTGTGGTTTACATAGCAGAACTGTGTGGTTTACGTAGCAGAATGGTGTGGTTTACATAGCAGAACGGTGTGGTTTACATAGCAGAATGGTGTGGTTTACATAGCAGAATGGTGTGGTTTACATGGCAGAATTGTGTGGTTTACGTAGCAGAATGGTGTGGTTTACATGGCAGAATGGTGTGGTTTACATAGCAGAACGGTGTGGTTTACATAGCAGAATGGTGTGGTTTACATAGCAGAACGGTGTGGTTTACATGGCAGAATGGTGTGGTTTACATGGCAGAACGGTGTGGTTTACATAGCAGAATGGTGTGGTTTACATGGCAGAACGGTGTGGTTTACATAGCAGAACGGTGTGGTTTACATAGCAGAATGGTGTGGTTTACATGGCAGAACGGTGTGGTTTACATAGCAGAATGGTGTGGTTTACATGGCAGAACGGTGTGGTTTACATAGCAGAATGGTGTGGTTTACATAGCAGAACGGTGTGGTTTACATGGCAGAATGGTGTGGTTTACATGGCAGAACGGTGTGGTTTACATAGCAGAATGGTGTGGTTTACATGGCAGAACGGTGTGGTTTACATAGCAGAACGGTGTGGTTTACATAGCAAGGTGTTTGATGAATAGGGGAAACCTGTATATATATTTTCTAAGGCAAATATACTTATAGGTTTCCGCCTTCATCTGGGTCTGATGTTAGCTAGTTACTGGCTAGCTAGGTTTTTCACCAGCATGAAACAAACGTGGGGGAAGGGTAGCCCAAAACTCAGACTAATTGTCAGGTCATTACATCAAGAGACATGCCAAACATGAGATTCATACAAACTTCTTGACATCATCGATGGTCATGATATATGAACGTTGTCTGACAGTCAATACACACTGAGTGGACAAAACACCGGCTCTTTCCATGACAGACTGACCAGGTGAAAGCTACGATCGCTTATCAATGTCACTTGTTAAATCAATTTAAAACAGTGTAGATGAAGTGGAGGAGACGGGTTAAATAATATTTTTTTTAGGCTTGAGACATTTGAGACATGGATTGTGTATGTGTGCCATTCAGAGGGTGTTTCCTATGTGTATCAACAGTGGTCCACCAACCAAAGAACATCCAGCCAACTTGACACAACTGTGGGAAGCATTGGAGTCAACATGGGCCAGCATCCCTGCGGAACGCTTTCCACACCTTGTAGAGTCCATACCCCCAACGAATTGACATTGTTCTAGGGGGGTGCTACTCAATATTAGGAAGGTGTTCTTAAATGTTTTCTACACTCAGTGTGTTTATATGTAAGGTACCCAGACCTCACCCTGTAAAGTTTCAACAAAAATTGTCCAAGATGATCTAGCTAGCTAAATTCCATTTGGGTTAGCTAGCTAAATTCCATTTGGGCTAGCTAGCTAAATTATATAGCCACCATTATTTCTTTATTGATGCTGTTACAATAACCAAACCATTTGTGAAACCATGCTATGAGTTGCTTTGTCTATCAGCAAACTTGCTTGATATAATCTCATCGCAACACTGCCTCCATGTTGCTTGACATTGGCGGTTCCCAAGGTGAGCTCCCCAGCCTCTCCTATAAGCCTGCGGTAAACACAGTCTTTATCAGCTAATGTCACTTTTTGTCAATTTGTGGACATTTATGTAATAATAAAAAACACATAAAGCATAAAGGCTTCAAAATTCATAAAGTTCATGTTGACTGACTGATATTATCTCATAGAACAAAACGTATAAGATCTCCAAAACCTGCGTTAACCTCGGGCTTATTTGGGGGTTTTATCCCAAAAACTCTATTCATTCCCCGTAGGGATGGCTGAAAGAACTAGCGGTAACCCATTTCCCGGTTTTTGGACTACAAGCTGGCGAGCTCTATTGCGGATAAAATGCTGTGCCTGGTGACGTAGTGCACATATAAATAACTTGGCGTAGTGCGCATAAAAATAAATTCCCATGTACTGAATGGAAAATCTAAGTTAAATGGGTTTCCATAACATTTTCAGCTCTACTGATGATTTTGTCACAACAACTGTTGCGTTAAATAGCAAATGTGCCCACTCTGGTCTTGGCAAGTGCGCTCTCGTCAACAGCTCACAGATAAAGTGGGGTTAGGATACCTAAATTATGAGATAATTTGTATTAGTCAAACGGCAGCCAATCATAGATCAACATGTCCCCAGAATAAGACCCTCGATATTTATTGGAAATGAGCATTAAGCTCATCACCATGCACATTCACTACCCTGTGAACTTTATCATACTTTATTTCACCTGAAGCCTAATAAACTGCGTGCTTTCCCGAGTCATAATGGAAGGACCACACAACATATCGCGTGACTACAAGTTTACCTTGATAAAATGGTTATTATATCAATATTTGCGCATAAATGCGTTTTCCACCACTAATTCTCACAAAAAGAGCCCGCCATGTCGAAAGAACGTATTGTCTGTCGGCATTTATCAGTGTACGAGCATTTCCTGTTTCCATCAGCCCGGTCGTGACTATCTTTCATGCGCCAGGTAATTAATCCGCATCAAATGGTTGGATGGAGACCTGGTTACTCAAAATGCTATTTTACAGACTCAGAATGACTGTTCGGGACCTTTAGCAAGTGTAAACAAGTTATATTTTTATCCACAGTTACACCAGAAGATGGCGCTACAGCGGGTAAATATAATTTCCTGACTTCACCGGGAGATTTAGTTAAGAGTTCCTTAATTTAATGCCTGATTATTGCAGCGAACACAATCGTGTATTTTATTTTTTGAATCCTAAACACGAGAAATAAAACATCAGTTACTAGATATAGTGTACATAGCCAAGTGCTCTGATATAGCAATATAAATACATTCATGTAGATATATTCACCTGACTAAGGTGCAGTCTCCCACTACAGAGACAACCATACTCACCACCTCGACATAGCCATGGCACAAACTGCTAACAGGAAGTCAGTGTGTTGGCACAATCTACAAAACCATAAACATTTTGAATGTCTTCAATTACAAGTATTTAATGTAGACTCATCACACACAACAGGGAACTTGTTGTTTCCATACATCAACATAAAAGGTGACATCACCGTGAAAATATCGTCTTATCAAACAACGTGACTGTGGTACACTGGCAGCTGACTACAAGATCAGGGACTGTTTTAATGTTGTGACCCAAACATCTTTATATCTGTATGTAACCGATGTGAAATGGCTAGCAAGTTAGTGGTGGTGCGCGCTAATAGCGTTTCAATCGGTGACTTCACTTGCTCTGAGACCTTGAAGTAGTGGTTCCCCTAACGATGCTTCGAGGGTGAGTGTTGTTTATGTGTACAGAGGGTCCCTGGTTCAAGCCCGGGTCGAGCAAGGGGGACGGACTAAAGTTATACTGTTACATTGTCTCATCTGGGGTGCCAGCCGAGGCATTTATGGAGCGATGGGTAACGATGCTTCGTGGGTGACAGTTGTTGATGTGTGTAGAGGGTCCCTGGTTCGAGCCCAGGTTGAGACGGAAGCAATACTGTTACATTGGTGACATCACCGTGAGAATGTCATCTTATCGTCTTAAAAAACAACGTGACTGTGTTACTATGGTACTCTGGCAGCTGACTACAAGATCAGGGACTGTTTTAATGTTGTGACCCAAACATTTGTATATGCATATTGTGCAGAAGCTTATATAATGGTATTTCTAAGCTTTTTAAAAATATAAATGTCATAATTTTTTTTTACATAAAAAATGTTGATGGATGGTCGATGATACCAATGAATTTATGTTTGCAGATTACAAGATCAACAACTGATATTTGAATGATCTTCTACTGTGACATGATACTTCTACTGTGACATACAGCATAGGCTAGCGTTTTTATTGTTAATACATTAGTAGTTATTAATGAATCTACATTTTCTTATTATGTACACTAGATGACCAAAAGTATGTGGACACCTGCTTATCCAACATCTCATCACAAAATCATGGGCATTAATAATGAGTTGGTCCCCCTTCGCTGCTATAACAGCCTTCGCTCTTCTGGGAAGGCTTTCCACTAGATGTTGGAACATTGCTGCGGGGACTTACTTACATTCAGCCACAAGAGCATTAGTGAGGTCGGGTACTGATGTTGTGCGATTAGGCCTGGCTCACAGTCAGCATTCCAATTTATCCCAAAGGTGTTTGATGGGGTTGAGGTCAGGGCTCTGTGCAGGCCAATCATGTTCTTCCACAATGATCTCAACAAACCAGTTTTGCATGGGACTCGCTTTGTGCACAGGGGCAGTGTTATGATTAAACAGGAATCATCTAGAACGTAATTTTAGCGTTAAGATCTCCCTTCACTGGAACTAAGGGGCCTAGCACCGAACCATGAAAAACATCCTCAGACCATTTTTCCTCCTCCACCAAACCTTACAGTTGGCGCTATGCATTGTGGCAGGTAGCGTTCTCCAAACCCAGATTTGTCCGTCAGACTGCCAGATGGTGAAGCGTGATTCATCACAGTTCTTATGCGGACGTTGCTTCCAGAGGCAGTTTGGAACTAGGTAGAGTGTTGCAACCGAGGACAAACAATTTATACGCGCTACGCACTTCAGCACTCGGCGGTCCCATTCTGTGAGCTTGTGTGGCCTACCACTTCACAGCTGAGCCGTTGTTGCTCCTAGACGTTTCCACTTCACAATAACAGCACTTACAGTTGACCAGGGCAGATCTAGCAGGGAATACGTTTGATGAACTGATTTATTGGAAAGGTGGCATCCTATGACGATGTCCATGTTGAAAGTCACTGAGCTCTTCAGTAAGGCCATTCTACTGCCAATGTTTGTCTATGGAGATTGCATGGCTGTGTGCTCGATTTTATACACCTGTCAGCAACGGGTGTGGTTGAAATAGCCGAATCCACTCATTTTAAGGGTTGTCCACATACTTTTGTATATATAGTGTATGCAATGTATATTGATCGTCCAACCCTCCATAATAAAATGAGACAGCAGACAGAGCTTAATAATTGACATACAATGTATTTATTCATTTTTGGTTATTTTCTGCCATTTAGAACTTTCCGTTGTGTACATTTTGTCTCTGTAGCAACTGTTTTTTTAAAAAGTCTAAAAAGGAAAAATACAATCGCTGCTAAACACCTAAAAGGGACGACATGCATGGAAGACGAGAAACAGTCGATTTTTTTTTCTTTATTTTCTTGTTATGCATTTTTTCATTCTTCTTCTTCTTCTTTTTGAGTAACATGATGCGTCCACGTCAGGCTCCAACACACGCGGCTGGTGCGGCTTTGTGAAACAGTATTAGAAAAAAAAAAAACTACATGTGACTCTAAATTATCTTCTTTTTTTAAACGAGAGAAAAATAAGTGGTTATAAAAATAAAGAAAAAGACTTGATGTCAGACGATGGAGGAAGAGAGAGGAG
Organism: Oncorhynchus clarkii lewisi; assembly: GCF_045791955.1. Lineage (NCBI taxonomy): Eukaryota > Metazoa > Chordata > Actinopteri > Salmoniformes > Salmonidae > Oncorhynchus > Oncorhynchus clarkii. The sequence goes on along the minus strand of NC_092159.1, from coordinate 7,244,661 downwards.
GAGAGAGGTGTAGAGAGAGAGGAGAGAGAGAGAGAGTAGGAGAGAGAGGAGAGAGAGAGGAGGAGAGAGAGAGGAGAGAGAGAGGAGGAGAGAGAGGAGGAGAGAGAGAGGAGAGAGAGAGGAGGAGAGAGAGAGAGGAGAGAGAGAGGAGGAGAGAGAGAGGAGAGAGAGAGGAGGAGAGAGAGAGGAGAGAGAGAGGAGGAGAGAGGAGGAGAGAGGAGGAGAGAGAGAGAGAGGAGAGAGAGAGAGGAGGAGAGAGAGGAGGAGAGAGAGAGAGGAGGAGAGAGAGGAGGAGAGAGGAGAGAGAGAGAGAGGAGAGAGAGAGAGAGGAGAGAGAGGAGGAGAGAGGGAGGAGAGAGAGGAGAGGAGGAGAGAGAGAGGAGGAGAGAGGAGGAGAGAGAGGAGGAGAGAGAGAGGAGGAGAGAGAGGGGGATGGGGGAGGGAGGGAGAGGAGGAGAGAGAGAGGGATGGGGGGAGGGAGAGGAGGGGGAGAGAGAGAGGAGGGAAGAGCTAGGGGGTTATGTTGCATCGGGAGTGGAGGGGGGGAGGATGGGGGAAGAGAGAGGAGGGAAGAGCTAGGGTGTTATGTTGCATCGGGACTGGAGGGGGAGAGGGATGGGGGAGAGGAGGGGGGAGGATGGTGTGGAGGGAGAGGAGGGGGATGCTCAGGTACAGGTAAAGCAGGGGGAAGTTGTTTCAGTTTAAGGTACGACTGATATGTGGGGGGGGGGGGGGGGGGGGGGGGGGGGGGAGGGGTGGCTGTGTGAGGGTGGAGGAAGTGGAATTTGAAGGGTAGAGGGGTGGGGGGCGTTTGGGGTGAGTGTGTGTCTCAGTTTGAGGTGTCCGAGTGCACGCTGCCCGGTGCCCCGTGAGGGGGGGTGAGGGAGGGGGGGTCGGTGCTGTCCTGCCATCCACTATCAACCTGGAGAGAGAGAGAGAGAGAAAGGGAAGCGAGGAGGGAGAGAGAAAGAGAAGCGAGGAGGGAGAGAGAAAGAGAAGGAGAGAGAGATGAAAAGAGGGAGGGAAAAATATTTGATAAAAGACATCAATTGAAGGTATTCACATGAGTTGGTCACCCACCTACAATATCTGTTTTAAAAAACTGGCATAGACAGTGGTGGTAAACAGAGTGTTACCATAGATACTGACATGAAGACAGTGGAGAGGAAACAGTGTTTCCATAGATACTGACATGAAGACAGAGTGTTACATAGATACTGACATGAAGACAGTGCTTGTAAACATAGTGTTACCATAGATACTGACATGAAGACAGTGGTGGTAAACAGAGTGTTACCATAGATACTGACATGAAGACAGTGGAGAGGAAACAGTGTTTCCATAGATACTGACATGAAGACAGTGCTTGTAAACAGAGTGTTACCATAGATACTGACATGAAGACAGTGGTGGTAAACATAGTGTTACCATAGATACTGACATGAAGACAGTGGTGGTAAACAGAGTGTTACCATAGATACTGACATGAAGACAGTGCTTGTAAACAGAGTGTTACCATAGATACTGACATGAAGACAGTGGTGGTAAACATAGTGTTACCATAGATACTGACATGAAGACAGTGCTTGTAAACATGGTGTTACCATAGATACTGACATGAAGACAGTGCTTGTAAACATAGTGTTACCATAGATACTGACATGAAGACAGTGCTTGTAAACATAGTGTTACCATAGATACTGACATGAAGACAGTGGTGGTAAACAGTGTTACCATAGATACTGACATGAAGACAGTGGTGGTAAACATAGTGTTACCATAGATACTGACATGAAGACAGTGCTTGTAAACATAGTGTTACCATAGATACTGACATGAAGACAGTGGTGGTAAACAGAGTGTTACCATAGATACTGACATGAAGACAGAGCTTGTAAACAGAGTGTTACCATAGATACTGACATGAAGACAGTGGTGGTAAACATAGTGTTACCATAGATACTGACATGAAGACAGTGGTGGTAAACATAGTGTTTCCATAGATACTGACATGAAGACAGTGCTTGTAAACATAGTGTTACCATAGATACTGACATGAAGACAGTGCTTGTAAACAGAGTGTTACCATAGATACTGACATGAAGACAGTGGTGGTAAACATAGTGTTACCATAGATACTGACATGAAGACAGTGGTGGTAAACATAGTGTTACCATAGATACTGACATGAAGACAGTGGGGGTAAACAGAGTGTTACCATAGATACTCACATGGAGACAGTGGGGAGGAAACAGAGTGTTACCATAGATACTGACATGAAGACAGTGGTGGTAAACAGTGTTACCATAGATACTGACATGAAGACAGTGGTGGTAAACAGAGTGTTACCATAGATACTGACATGAAGACAGTGGAGAGGAAACAGTGTTTCCATAGATACTGACATGAAGACAGTGCTTGTAAACATAGTGTTACCATAGATACTGACATGAAGACAGTGCTTGTAAACATAGTGTTACCATAGATACTGACATGAAGACAGTGGTGGTAAACAGAGTGTTACCATAGATACTGACATGAAGACAGTGCTTGTAAACAGAGTGTTACCATAGATACTGACATGAAGACAGTGGTGGTAAACAGAGTGTTACCATAGATACTGACATGAAGACAGTGCTTGTAAACATAGTGTTACCATAGATACTGACATGAAGACAGTGGGGGTAAACAGAGTGTTACCATAGATACTCACATGGAGACAGTGGGGAGGAAACAGAGTATTACCATAGATACTGACATGGAAACAGAGTGTTACCATAGATACTGACATGAAGACAGTGGTGGTAAACAGAGTGTTACCATAGATACTGACATGGAAACAGAGTGTTACCATAGATACTGACATGGAAACAGAGTGTTACCATAGATACTCACATGGAGACAGTGCTTGTAAACATAGTGTTACCATAGATACTGACATGAAGACAGTGGTGGTAAACAGAGTGTTACCATAGATACTGACATGAAGGCAGTGCTTGTAAACATAGTGTTACCATAGATACTGACATGAAGACAGTGGAGAGGAAACAGAGTGTTACCATAGATACTGACATGGAAACAGAGTTTTACAATAGATACTGACATGAAGACAGTGTTACCATAGATACTGACATGAAGACAGAGTGTTACCATAGATACTGACATGAAGACAGTGGGGAGGAAACAGAGTGTTACCATAGATACTGACATGAAGACAGTGCTTGTAAACATAGTGTTACCATAGATACTGACATGAAGACAGTGGTGGTAAACAGAGTGTTACCATAGATACTGACATGGAGACAGTGGGGAGGAAACAGAGTGTTACCATAGATACTCACATGGAGACAGTGGGGAGGAAACAGAGTTCCTCCAGGCAGCTCCTCATAACATCCCGTCAGGAGTGTAGCACGGTGCTGGGTATCCACCTGGAGGAACAGACCAGCAGGGGGCGCTTTACACACTAGTACAGACTAATACTACATTTATACACACACTGGTACACACTAATACTACTACATTTATAAACACTAATACTACATTTATACACACTAACACTACATTTATACACACACTGGTACACACCAATACTACATTTATACACACTAACACTACATTTATACACACATTGGTACACACTAATACTACATTTATACACACACTGGTACACACTAATACTACATTTATACACACACTGGTACACACTAATACTAAATTTATACACACTAACACTACATTTATACACACACTGGTACACACTAATACTACATTTATACACACATTGGTACACACTAATACTACATTTATACACACACTGGTACACACTAATACTACATTGATACACACATTGGTACACACTAATACTACATTTATACACACACTGGTACACACTAATACTAAATTTATACACACACTGGTACACACTAATACTACATTTATACACACACTGGTACACACTAATACTACATTTATACACACACTGGTACACACTAATACTACATTTATACACACACTGGTACACACTAATACTACATTTATACACACTAACACTACATTTATACACACTAATACTACATTTATACACAAACTGGTACACATACTAATACATTTATACACACACTAACACACAGACTGTTGCACATTAACACTGCAAACTCAAACACTAATACACTAACACACACAGATACACACACAGATACACACACACACACATACACACACACACACACACACACATACACACACACACACACACACACACTACTAAAAGGTACAACTGAACAGGGGTCAGAGGGGCTCTATAGGGGCTGGGGGGTTGGTAGCTGATACTACTAAAAGGTACAACTGAACAGGGGTCAGAGGGGCTCTATAGGGGCTGGGGGGGTTGGTAGCTGATACTACTAAAAGGTACAACTGAACAGGGGTCAGAGGGGCTCTATAGGGGCTGGGGGGTTGGTAGCTGATACTAAGGGGTACCAATGATACCACCAGGAACACAGGTGGCAGCTCGGGGGGATTGAGGGGGGGCAGGAGAGAGGAACAAGCAGCTATAACAGGGGAACCATTTTGGGGAGGGGGATCAGGGGGGTCTTACTGCAGGCCTACCTGAGGCTGCAGAGGAGGGTTGAGAAATAACCCCTCCCCATTGGTCGGGTGTAAACCGGGGTGGGCGTGGCCTGTGTTGGGCCGACTGTACGACCCTGGCGAGCCTGCGGAATGTCATAACCAGCCAATCAGGAGAGAGGCTTTTGTGGCAGGGAGCGGTTGATTGGTGGGGCGGGTAATAAGAGGCGGGTTTAAACTTTGTTAGAAGGGAGACTATGGAAGAGGTAATTGTGTGAAAAAGATGTGGCTGGTCTTGGTGGTGCCGCTGTGTGTGTTTGTATGCGGGCGAGCGCGTGAAATGCACCCCCACGTGGTCTACGACTGTGTGTGTTTGATGTCCAAATGTGTGTGATGTCCGAGCGTGAGTGATCCTGGCGCGGACGCACACGTATGTGTGTGTGTGTGTGTGTGATGTCCGAGTGTGTACCTGAGTTGGGCGTGGCGGGGGAGTTGGCCTGGCTGGCCTGTGAGGAGACGCTGGCTGCATCTACAGCTGTTTTCACAGCATACAGGTTCGCTTCCTCCTGGAACTTCCCTATGTTCTTCTTGTACCTGATCCTCTTGTTCCCAAACCAGTTAGACACCTGAAAGAGAGAAGTAGGGGCGGGGAGTAGAGGGGGGAGAGAGAGAGAGAGAGAGAGAAGTAGAGGGGGGGGGGGGCAGGGAGAGAGACGTAGGGGGGGCAGTGAGAGAAGTAGGGGGGGGGGGGGGGGGGGGCAAGGAGAGAAGTAGGGGGGGAGAGAGGGGGGGGGACGTAGGGGGGGCAGGGAGAGAGAAGCGTAGGGGGGCAGGAAGAGAAGTAGGGGGTGAGAGGGAGAAGTAGGGGGGGAGAGAGAGAGAGAGAGAGAGGGAAGTAGGGGGCAGGGGAGGGAGAGAGGGGGGGCAGGGGAGGGAGAGAGGGGGGGGGGCAGGGGGGGGGAGAGAGGGGGGGGGGCAGGGAGAGAGAGACGTAGGGGGGCAGGAAGAGAAGTAGGGGGGGAGGGAGAAGTAGGAGAGAGAGAGAGAGAGAGAGAGAGAGAGGGAAGTAGGGGGCAGGGGAGGGAGAGAGGGGGGGGGAGAAGGAGGGATGGGAACAGTAGTGACAATATGAACAGCAGTATTAATACCTCCTATAACCCCCTACCCTGACCTCAGACATTGACCCCTGTCACCCCTGTGTGACCCCAGTTTGACCCTTATGTAGCAGACATGAGCCGGGCTCACATTCTCGTGATGAGGTAGCAATGCCTGCAACTTCAAAATCATTGTCACCAAGGGGGAATTTCCTCTTGGGCTAACAGTCAAGTCGTTGGTTTCTCCCATGGGAGACCAGGGTTCAGATCCTACCTCCCGTAACCCTCTACCCTAATATTAACAGTAGTATTAATACCTCCCATAACCCTCTACCATAATATTAATACCTCCTATAACCCTCTACCATAATATTAATACCTCCTATAACCCTCTACCATAGTATTAATACCTCCCATAACCCTCTACCATAGTATTAATACCTCCCACAACCCTCTACCCTAATATTAACAGTAGTATTAATACCTCCTATAACCCTCTACCATAATATTAATACCTCCTATAACCCTCTACCATAATATTAATACCTCCCATAACCCTCTACCATAATATTAATACCTCCCACAACCCTCTACCCTAATATTAACAGTAGTATTAATACCTCCTATAACCCTCTACCATAATATTAATAACTCCCATAACCCTCTACCCTAATATTAATACCTCCCATAACCCTCTACCCTAATATTAACAGTAGTATTAATACCTCCTATAACCCTCTACCATAATATTAATACCTCCTATAACCCTCTACCATAATATTAATACCTCCCATAACCCTCTACCATAATATTAATACCTCCCACAACCCTCTACCATAATATTAATACCTCCCACAACCCTCTACCATAATATTAATACCTCCCACAACCCTCTACCATAATATTAATACCTCCCATAACCCTCTACCATAATATTAATACCTCCTATAACCCTCTACCATAATATTAATACCTCCCATAACCCTCTACCATAATATTAATACCTCCCACAACCCTCTACCATAATATTAATACCTCCCACAACCCTCTACCATAATATTAATACCTCCCACAACCCTCTACCATAATATTAATACCTCCCATAACCCTCTACCATAATATTAACACCTCCTATAACCCTCTACCATAATATTAATACCTCCCATAACCCTCTACCATAATATTAACACCTCCTATAACCCTCTACCATAATATTAACAGTAATATTAACACCTCCTATAACCAAAGGTCAAGACGTTGGTTTCTCCCATGGGAGACCAGGGTTCAGATCCCGCCCGTGATACTTCTGTGACCCTAGTTTGACCCTATTTGACCTCTGACCTGAGAGACGGTGATGGCACACTTCTTGGCCAGTTCCTCCTTGGCCTCCTCACTGGGGTAGGGGTTAGACAGGTGGGAGTAGAAGTACTCATTCAGCACCTCAGTAGCCTGCTTGTTGAAGTTACGTCTCTTCCGTCTGACCAGGGAGAGAGAGAGGGAGGTCAGAGAGAGCGAGAGAGAGAGGGGACGTGAGAGAGACACAGAGCGAGAGAGAGAGGGGAGGTGAGAGAGACACAGAGAGAGGTGAGACAGAGACAGAGAGAGAGAGGAGGGGGGAGGTGAGAGAGAGAGACACCCACAAACACACACACACATCCACACTGTCTCTCTCCGTCTCTCTCACCTGGCGTCGAGGAATCTGGAGCGCAGGATCATGACGGCCTCACAGGTGCTCTGTTTGAGCTGCATCTGGATGGAGCTGAACTTGCGGTGGATGATCCCCACCATGCGCTCGATCTCCTTGGGAGAGATGGGCCGCGTGCGACTCTGCTCCCTCAGCAGGTTCATCACGTGGTTGGTGAACTCACTGCACGCCTGGGGAGGGTGGAGAGGAGAGGAGAGGAGAGGAGAGGAGAGGAGAAGGAGGAGGAGAGGAGGAGGAGGAGGAGGGGAGAGGAGGAGGAGAGGAGAGGAGAAGGAGGAGGGAGGGGAGAGGAGAGGAGAGGAGGAGAGGAGAGGAGAGGAGGAGGAGAGGAGGAGGGAGGGGAGAGGAGGAGGAGGAGGAGGGGAAAGGAGGAGGAGAGGAGAGGAGGAGGAGGAGGAGGAGGAGGGAGGAGGAGGGGATGAAGGAAGGAGGAGAGGAGGAGGAAGGAGGAGGAAGGAGGAGAAGAGGGATGAAGGAGGAGGGAGGAAGGAGATGTCATTTTTTTCTGAAGGGGAGGTACTGGTCGTGTCTGAATACCCATACTGAGTTCTAAATAGTAGTCTGTGAAATCTCTAAATGCCAGGAGGTCATCAGGCTTTTCATCTCCTAGAATTCACTGCACCCTACTCAGGAAGAGACGGATCCTTTCATCTCGTAGAATTCACTGCACACTACTCAGGAAGAGACGGATCCTTTCATCTCGTAGAATTCACTGCACACTACTCAGGAAGAGATGGATCCTTTCATCTCGTAGAATTCACTGCACACTACTCAGGAAGAGAATGATATTTTCATCTAGTAGAATTCACTGCACACTACTCAGGAAGAGACGGATCTTTTCATCTCCTAGAATTCACTGCACACTACTCAGGAAGAGACGGATCCTTTCATCTCGTAGAATTCACTGCACACTACTCAGGAAGAGACGGATCCTTTCATCTAGTAGAATTCACTGCACACTACTCAGGAAGAGAATGATATTTTCATCTAGTAGAATTCACTGCACACTACTCAGGAAGAGAATGATATTTTCATCTAGTAGAATTCACTGCACACTACTCAGGAAGAGACGGATCTTTTCATCTAGTAGAATTCACTGCACACTACTCAGGAAGAGACGGATCTTTTCATCTAGTAGAATTCACTGCACACTACTCAGGAAGAGAAGGATTTTTTCATCTGTTTGAAAACAGCTGATTATCAGATTAGGGGAGGAGCAACGAATGGCGAGGAACAAGCGTGATTGGATGATGCCTTCTCAGTATGGAGTAGTATGTTGATATTTCAGGATTCCTGCATTCGTTGTCACAAAACAGTATCTTCTAAACGGTATGTAGTACTACTAATACACAGTATGTAGTTTTAGTAAGTAGTAGGCAAGACAGATTTCAGACACGCCCCCTCCACCCCCCTCCTTCTCTCAGCTGTTTTTGGATAGTGTGTGTTCCCTCCTACCTGTTCATATTTCTCCAGTTCAGAGTGGTATATTCCTCTGATCTGAGTCAGCTTGGCCCTGTAGTCTGAGTGTTCTATACTGCCGTCGTTAGGGGAACCGCCTGCGGCCGCCGCCGCTACAGCCGCTGCCGCCGCCGAGGCCCCGCCCTTCTCTGGGCCGGACACGCCCTCTGCCAGCAACATGTTGTCCAATCGCATGATCTGAGGATCTGGTGGATCCTCATCCTGGATGCCACGGATACTGAGGACTGGAGAGGAGAGAGAGAGACAAGCTCAAGGGTTAGAAAGATGAATAGAGAGAGAGATGGAGATGGAGAGACAAGCACAAGGGTTAGAAAGATGAATAGAGAGAGAGATGGAGAGAGAGATGGAGAGACAAGCACAAGGGTTAGAAAGATGAATAGAGAGAGAGATGGAGAGAGAGATGGAGAGACAAGCACAAGGGTTAGAAAGATGAATAGAGAGAGAGAGATGGAGAGACAAGCACAAGGGTTAGAAAGATGAAGAGAGAGAGAGACAAGCACAAGGGTTAGAAAGATGAATAGAGAGAGACAAGCACAAGGGTTAGAAAGATGAATAGAGAGAGAGAGACAAGCACAAGGGTTAGAAAGATGAATAAAGAGAGAGAGACAAGCACACTGGTTAGAAAGATGAATAGAGAGAGAGAGACAGCACAAGGGTTAGAAAGATGAATAGAGAGAGAGAGAGACAAGCACAAGGGTTAGAAAGATGAATAGAGAGAGAGACAAGCACATGGGTTAGAAAGATGAATAGAGAGAGAGAGACAAGCACAACGGTTAGAAAGATGAATAGAGAGAGAGAGACAAGAATAATTTTGCACGCCCAATTTTTCAGTTTTTGATTTGTTAAAAAAGTTTGAAATATCCAATAAATGTCGTTCCACTTCATGATTGTGTCCCACTTGTTGTTGATTCTTCACAAAAAAATACAGTTTTATATCTTTATGTTTGAAGCCTGAAATGTGGCAAAAGGTCGCAAAGCTCAAGGGGGCCGAATACTTTCGCAAGGCACTGTATATCAATGAATTGGCGAGGGCACTAGAACAGTCTGCAGCACCCGGCCTTGGAATCTGAAGTCAAACGTGTCTCCTGTTTGGTGATCTGGTGCTTCTGTCCCCAAACAAGGAGGGCCTACAGCAGCACCTAGATCTTCTGCACAGATTCTGTCAGACCTGGGCCCTGACAGTAAATCTCAGTAAGACAAAAATAATGGTGTTCCAAAAAAGATCCAGTTGCCAGGACCACAAATACAAATTCCACCTAGACACCGTTGCCCTAGAGCACACAGAAAACTATACATACCTCGGCCTAAGCATCAGCGCCACAGGTAACTTCCACAAAGCTGTGAACGATCTGAGATACAAGACAAGATGGGCCTTCTACACCATCAAAAGGAACATTACTTTTTTTAAACTTGAATCAGTTATAGAACCCATTGCCCTTCATGGTTGTGGGGTCTGGGGTCTGCTCACCAACCAAGAATTCACAAAATTGATACTCTGCAGACAGACAGACAAACAGTTGTAGTCCCAGCTGTGACCAGCAGAGTGCACCCTTCCCCTGTTTCTAGCCCACTAGTGAGCAGACATAAGGGCCACTATAGAAGCCAGTATTGTTTCCTCCTCCATGCTCTTACATTCAGGCCTCATAACCAGTTACCAGGCTGGAAACGAATTAAGACAACTGATTGTGGGCTGATTCACCTGGTCAAGGGCTTGATCTAGCTCACCTGATTCACCTGGTCAAGGGCTTGATCTAGCTCCCCTGGTTCACCTGATCAAGGGCTTGATCTAGCTCCCCTGGTTCACCTGATCAAGGGCTTGATCTAGCTCACCTGATTCACCTGGTCATGGGCTTTAACTAGCTCCCCTGGTTCACCTGGTCAAGGGCTTGAACTAGCTCGCCTGGTTCACCTGGTCAAGGGCTTGATCTGGCTCACCTGATTCACCTGGTCAAGGGCTTGATCTAGCTCACCTGGTTCACCTGGTCAAGGGCTTGATCTAGCTCGCCTGGTTCACCTGGTCAAGGGCTTGATCTAGCTCACCTGATTCACCTGGTCAAGGGCTTGATCTAGCTCACCTGGTTCACCTGGTCAAGGGCTTGATCTAGCTCACCTGATTCACCTGGTCAAGGGCTTGATCTAGCTACCCTGGTTCACCTGGTCATGGGCTTGAACTAGCTCGCCTGGTTCACCTGGTCAAGGGCTTGATCTAGCTCACCTGATTCATCTAGTCAAGGGCTTTAACTAGCTCACCTGGTTCACCTGGTCAAGGGCTTTAACTAGCTCACCTGGTTCACCTGGTCAAGGGCTTTAACTAGCTCACCTGGTTCACCTGGTCAAGGGCTTGATCTAGCTCACCTGGTTCACCTGGTCAAGGGCTTGATCTAGCTCACCTGGTTCACCTGGCCAAGGGCTTTAACTAGCTCACCTGGTTCACCTGGTCAAGGGCTTTAACTAGCTCACCTGGTTCACCTGGTCAAGGGCTTTATCAGTAGTTAACAAGTTGAATCAGATGTGTTTGCTCTGGAAGCTACAACACATGGAATGACTGGCGGTCCCTGTGGAGAGGTTTGAGAACCACTCGTCTGGTAGGTGTAGTAACGCTGTAGGAGTTAGTAGTCTCTTTGTGCGTCCCAAATGGTACTCTATTCCCTCTAGACCCATAGGGTTCTGGTCTGAATGGTACTCTATTCCCCCTAGACCCATAGGGTTCTGGTCTGAATGGTACTCTATTCCACTAGGCCCATAGGGTTCTGGTCTGAATGGTACTCTATTCCACTAGGCCCATAGGGTTCTGGTCTGAATGGTACTCTATTCCACTTGGCCCATAGGGTTCTGGTCTGAATGGTACTCTATTCCCCCTAGACCCATAGGGTTCTGGTCTGAATGTTTAATGTGTCTTACTGACTGGTGAATGACCGGTATGCTGTCTAAATATATGTCTGTCTGGTGGTTTAATGTGTCTGTCAGTCTGGTGTATTACTGGTTACTGATTGGTTCTCAGAAAGGCTTCTGTCAGTCTGGACCCGTCAGACATATTTAGACAACTAACCAGTAATACACCAGACTGACAGGGTACTGGTTAGGGTCCAGACTGACAGGGTACTGGTTAGGGTCCAGACTGACAGGGTACTGGTTAGGGTCCAGACTGACAGGGTACTGGTTAAGGTCCAGTCTGACAGGGTACTAGTTAGGGTCCAGTCTGACAGGGTACTGGTTAGGGTCCAGACTGACAGGGTACTGGTTAGGTTCCTGACTGACAGGGTACTGGTTAGGGTCCAGTCTGACAGGGTACTGGTTAGGGTCTAGTCTGACAGGCTACTGGTTAGGGTCCAGTCTGACAGAAGCGGTTCTGAGAATCAGTCTTACAGGGTACTGGTTAGGGTCCAGTCTGACAGGGTACTGGTTAGGGTCCAGACTGACAGGGTACTGGTTAGGGTCCAGACTGACAGAAGTGGCTCTGAGAATCAGTCTTACAGGGTACTGGTTAGGGTCCAGACTGACAGGGTACTGGTTAGGGTCCAGACTGACAGAAGTGGTTCTGAGAATCAGTCTTACAGGGTACTGGTTAGGGTCCAGACTGACAGAAGTGGTTCTGAGAATCAGTCTTACAGGGTACTGGTTAGGGTCCAGACTGACAGGGTACTGGTTAGGGTCCAGTCTTACAGGGTACTGGTTAGGGTCCAGACTGACAGGGTACTGGTTAGGGTCCAGACTGACAGGGTACTGGTTAGGGTCCAGACTGACAGGGTACTGGTTAGGGTCCAGTCTGACAGGGTACTGGTTAGGGTCCAGACTGACAGGGTACTGGTTAGGGTCCAGACTGACAGGGTACTGGTTAGGGTCCAGACTGACAGGGTACTGGTTAGGGTCCAGACTGACAGGGTACTGGTTAGGGTCCAGACTGACAGGGTACTGGTTAGGGTCCAGACTGACAGGGTACTGGTTAGGGTCCAGACTGACAGGGTACTGGTTAGGGTCCAGTCTGACAGGGTACTGGTTAGGGTCCAGACTGACAGGGTACTGGTTAGGGTCCAGTCTGACAGGGTACTGGTTAGGGTCCAGACTGACAGGGTACTGGTTAGGGTCCAGACTGACAGGGTACTGGTTAGGGTCCAGACTGACAGGGTACTGGTTAGGGTCCAGACTGACAGGGTACTGGTTAGGGTCCAGACTGACAGGGTACTGGTTAGGGTCCAGACTGACAGGGTACTGGTTAGGGTCCAGACTGACAGGGTACTGGTTAGGGTCCAGTCTTACAGGGTACTGGTTAGGGTCCAGACTGACAGGGTACTGGTTAGGGTCCAGACTGACAGGGTACTGGTTAGGGTCCAGTCTGACAGGGTACTGGTTAGGGTCCAGACTGACAGGGTACTGGTTAGGGTCCAGACTGACAGGGTACTGGTTAGGGTCCAGTCTGACAGGGTACTGGTTAGGGTCCAGTCTGACAGGGTACTGGTTAGGGTCCAGACTGACAGGGTACTGGTTAGGGTCCAGTCTGACAGAAGTGGTTCTGAGAATCAGTCTTACAGGGTACTGGTTAGGGTCCAGTCTGACAGGGTACTGGTTAGGGTCCAGACTGACAGGGTACTGGTTAGGGTCCAGACTGACAGGGTACTGGTTAGGGTCCAGACTGACAGGGTACTGGTTAGGGTCCAGTCTGACAGGGTACTGGTTAGGGTCCAGACTGACAGGGTACTGGTTAGGGTCCAGACTGACAGGGTACTGGTTAGGGTCCAGACTGACAGGGTACTGGTTAGGGTCCAGACTGACAGGGTACTGGTTAGGGTCCAGACTGACAGGGTACTGGTTAGGGTCCAGACTGACAGGGTACTGGTTAGGGTCCAGACTGACAGGGTACTGGTTAGGGTCCAGTCTGACAGGGTACTGGTTAGGGTCCAGACTGACAGGGTACTGGTTAGGGTCCAGACTGACAGGGTACTGGTTAGGGTCCAGTCTTACAGGGTACTGGTTCACAGAGAATTCACCCAACAAAGGACAACATAAGAAACTTAATCATATCCTTCTTTACTGTGTGTGTGTGTGTGTGTGTGTGTGTGTGTGTGTGTGTGTGTGTGTGTGTGTGTGTGTGTGTGTGTGTGTGTGTGTGTAAGCCTTTGGTTGTAAGAAGATCAGGTTTAAGTAGCGTCTGTTAGTATTTACTGAAGATTGACACGCACACATTCTGAGATGGAGATGAGACAGGGATAGAGAGACAGAGCGAGAGAGAGACAGAGACAGAGCAAGAGAGAGACAGAGCGAGAGAGCGAGTCGGAGAGAGCGAGAGAGAGACCGAGCGAGAGAGACAGAGAGAGAGAGAGACAGAGTGAGAGAGCGAGAGAGACAGAGAGACAGAGAGAGCGAGAGACAGACAGAGCGAGAGAGAGAGACAGAGCGAGAGAGAGAGACAGAGCGAGAGAGAGAGACAGAGCGAGAGAGAGAGAGAGCGAGAGAGACAGAGAGAGCGAGAGAGACAGAGAGAGCCAGAGAGAGCGAGAGAGACAGAGAGAGCGAGAAAGACAGAGAGAGACAGAGAGAGTAGCAGTGGTTTGTGTGGCTGTTGCTATGGTAGCATTGCCAGCTTTCCCTGGCATCCCCTTACTGCCAAAACAACTGATACGACACACACACACACACTCTCTCCCTCACACACACACAGAGGCGTTAATTAGGGCGTCTCTTAAGGAGCCACTAAAGACCCTGTGAAAAATGAATGCTCATTTGAGAGGTCATTAATTTGCACAGTTATGCAAATTAGGTGGCAATTACAGCGTAGTTCCCTGGATCAGCTCACATTTATAATCACACAATGAGGGATATGACAGCATCCACATCTGGCAACCGGCCAGTCTACAATACACACACACAGACACACACAGTCTACAATACACACACACAGACACACACAGTCTACAATACACACACACACAGTCTACAATACACAGACAGACAGACAGACAGACAGACAGACAGACAGACAGACAGACAGACAGACAGACAGACAGTACGAGCTAACCTCTGCTGGTTGCAGACCCAACCTGGCAATTAACAGCAAACAGCCCAATATGATAAATGACAATACTGTTACTGTAATTGTTTAGGCCTTAGTGCTGAGTTAGTTACTGTAATTGTATAGGTCTTAGTGCCGAGTTGGTTACTGTAATTGTATAGGCCTTAGTGCTGAGTTAGTTACTGTAATTGTATAGGCCTTAGTGCTGAGTTAGTTACTGTAATTGTTTTGGTCTTGGTGCTGAGTTACAGTTACTGTAATTATAGGCCTTAGTGCGGAGTTAGTTACTGTAATTATAGGCCTTAGTGCCGAGTTGGTTACTGTAATTGTATAGGCCTTAGTGCTGAGTTACAGTTACTGTAATTGTATAGGCCTTAGTGCTGAGTTAGTTATTGTAATTGTATAGGTCTTGGTGCTGAGTTACAGTTACTGTAATTATAGGCCTTAGTGCAGAGTTAGTTATTGTAATTATAGGCCTTACTGCGGAGTTAGTTACTGTAATTGTATAGGTCTTGGTGCTAAGTTACAGTTACTGTAATTGTATAGGCCTTAGTGTGGAGTTAGTTACTGTAATTATAGGCCTTAGTGCTGAGGTACAGTTACTGAAATTGTATAGGTCTTGGTGCTGAGTTAGAGTTACTGTAATTGTATAGGCCTTAGTGCGGAGTTAGTTACTGTAATTGTATAGGCCTTAGTGCGGAGTTAGTTACTGTAATTGTATAGGTCTTAATGCTGAGCAATTAACCCACATTTGTCATTTGTCGTTTTTTAAAGAACTAATTGACTGATGTCGGTTCAATTATTTCAATTACAGTCTGTTTTTTGTTTTAAAAAAAATGTAAACTCAATGAGCAGTTTCTCTAGCGAAAAGAATAAGATGAAGCCCAAACTGTGCGATGTAGCAGGGAGTTGTAGTTTCCGAACAGGCCAATATTCTACATAGTTTAGCGCATAAAACATGGTAATTAACTACAATGACCATAACCCATTGCGCATCTACGCGTCCGGTGCGTGTTTGTTTTACGCCTGCTACGTCAGGTTAGTGTGGACACCGAGACAGAGAAGAGATGGGCGACTCACAGGGATAGAGAGCAGTTTCTTCACGAGGTTTCTCGCTACCTGATCTAAGTGATTGATAGTTGCTATTCAGCAGTCACAAAAGTATACCTTAATAACGTCGAAGAACTACTAAAATAGTGATTTTGTCAGACGGCACAGGCAGCAGGTCTACAGAGATGAGATGATGACTCGGAATGAAATAAAGTCATTAAATAAATAAAATATACACAACTATTTCAATATTGTATTAAAGTAATGTGAACAAATGATGGTTAATACGTGATAAGCAGTAATGGGGCGGCAGGGTAGCCTAGTGGTTAGCAGGGCGGCAGGGTAGCCTAGTGGTTAGCAGGGCGGCAGGGTAGCCTAGTGGTTAGCAGGGCGGCAGGGTTAGAGGCAGGTAGCCTAGTGGTTAGAGCGTTGGACTAGTAACCGAAAGGTTGCAAGTTCAAACCCCTGAGCTGACAAGGTACAAATCTGTCGTTCTGTCCCTGAACAGGCAGTTAACCCACTAGGGTCATTGAAGGTCATTGAAAATAAGAATTTGTTCTTGACTTGCCTAGTTAAATAAAGGTTAAAAATAAAATGGGCAGTCACTGCCCTCATGGGACTTTTATCAGCGGTTTCACAGCATTCAATGTATAAAATAATTATCAAAACAAAAACAACTTCAAAAAGCTCTAATCGCTCAGTGGGCCTAAATCTGAACCTGGCAACCACAGATACTACTACATCTACTACTCTAATCGCTCAGCGGGCCTAAATCTGAACCTGGCAACCACAGATACTACTACATCTACTACTCTAATCGCTCAGCGGGCCTAAATCTGAACCTGGCAACCACAGATACTACTACATCTACTACTCTAATCGCTCAGCGGGCCTAAATCTGAACCTGGCAACCACAGATACTACTACATCTACTACTCTAATCGCTCAGCGGGCCTAAATCTGAACCTGGCAACCACAGATACTACTACATCTACTACTCTAATCGCTCAGCGGGCCTAAATCTGAACCTGGCAACCACAGATACTACTACATCTACTACTCTAATCGCTCAGCGGGCCTAAATCTGAACCTGGCAACCACAGATACTACTACATCTACTACTCTAATCGCTCAGCGGGCCTAAATCTGAACCTGGCAACCACAGATACTACTACATCTACTACTCTAATCGCTCAGCGGGCCTAAATCTGAACCTGGCAACCACAGATACTACTACATCTACTACTCTAATCGCTCAGCGGGCCTGTATCTGAACCTGGCAACCACAGATACTACTACATCTACTACTCTAATCGCTCAGCGGGCCTAAATCTGAACCTGGCAACCACAGATACTACTACATCTACTACTCTAATCGCTCAGCGGGCCTATATCTGAACCTGGCAACCACAGATACTACTACATCTACTACTCTAATCGCTCAGCGGGCCTAAATCTGAACCTGGCAACCACAGATACTACTACATCTACTACTCTAATCGCTCAGCGGGCCTAAATCTGAACCTGGCAACCACAGATACTACTACATCTACTACTCTAATCGCTCAGCGGGCCTATATCTGAACCTGGCAACCACAGATACTACTACATCTACTACTCTAATCGCTCAGCGGGCCTAAATCTGAACCTGGCAACCACAGATACTACTACATCTACTACTCTAATCGCTCAGCGGGCCTAAATCTGAACCTGGCAACCACAGATACTACTACATCTACTACTCTAATCGCTCAGCGGGCCTATATCTGAACCTGGCAACCACAGATACTACTACATCTACTACTCTAATCGCTCAGCGGGCCTATATCTGAACCTGGCAACCACAGATACTACTACATCTACTACTCTAATCGCTCAGTGGGCCTAAATCTGAACCTGGCAACCACAGATACTACTACATCTACTACTCTAATCGCTCAGCGGGCCTAAATCTGAACCTGGCAACCACAGATACTACTACATCTACTACTCTAATCGCTCAGTGGGCCTATATCTGAACCTGGCAACCACAGATACTACTACATCTACTACTCTAATCGCTCAGTGGGCCTAAATCTGAACCTGGCAACCACAGATACTACTACATCTACTACTCTAATCGCTCAGCGGGCCTAAATCTGAACCTGGCAACCACAGATACTACTACATCTACTACTCTAATCGCTCAGTGGGCCTAAATCTGAACCTGGCAACCACAGATACTACTACATCTACTACTCTAATCGCTCAGCGGGCCTAAATCTGAACCTGGCAACCACAGATACTACTACATCTACTACTCTAATCGCTCAGTGGGCCTAAATCTGAACCTGGCAACCACAGATACTACTACATCTACTACTCTAATCGCTCAGCAGGCCTATATCTGAACCTGGCAACCACAGATACTACTACTCTAATCGCTCAGTGGGCCTATATCTGAACCTGGCAACCACACACAGATACTACTACATCTACTACTCTAATCGCTCAGTGGGCCTATATCTGAACCTGGCAACCACAGATACTACTACATCTACTACTCTAATCGCTCAGCGGGCCTATATCTGAACCTGGCAACCACAGATACTACTACATCTACTACTCTAATCGCTCAGTGGGCCTATATCTGAACCTGGCAACCACAGATACTACTACATCTACTACTCTAATCGCTCAGTGGGCCTATATCTGAACCTGGCAACCAAACACAGATACTACTACATCTACTACTCTAATCGCTCAGCGGGCCTATATCTGAACCTGGCAACCACAGATACTACTACATCTACTACTCTAATCGCTCAGCGGGCCTATATCTGAACCTGGCAACCACAGATACTACTACATCTACTACTCTAATCGCTCAGTGGGCCTATATCTGAACCTGGCAACCACAGATACTACTACATCTACTACTCTAATCGCTCAGTGGGCCTATATCTGAACCTGGCAACCACAGATACTACTACATCTACTACTCTAATCGCTCAGTGGGCCTATATCTGAACCTGGCAACCACAGATACTACTACATCTACTACTCTAATCGCTCAGTGGGCCTATATCTGAACCTGGCAACCACAGATACTACTACATCTACTACTCTAATCGCTCAGCGGGCCTATATCTGAACCTGGCAACCACAGATACTACTACATCTACTACTCTAATCGCTCAGCGGGCCTATATCTGAACCTGGCAACCACAGATACTACTACATCTTTCCCCAACTGAAACAACTCTGCTGAAACTGGGAACACCCAGGAAATTCAACTGGATCAGGAACTGAAACTCTGCTGAAACTGGGAACACCCAGGAAATTCAACTGGATCAGGAACTGAAACTCTGCTGAAACTGGGAACACCCAGGAAAATCAACTGGATCAGAAACTGTAGTATCTTTATATCTAATTAGGTACAACATGTCAAACCCCATCCATCCTTTCCCCAACATCCCAAACCATACTCACACTGCTCTTCGCACACAAGTAACATCAACAAATGTGTGATGTTAAGTGCAAACGACAACCCCAGACAAACACTCACCAGCACACACACACAAGGCAGTCAAGGCCATTAGTTTGAGACAGCAAAGCTATGTTGTATGTATTATACATGTAGCAGCTCATTATTACCACTGCATTATGATGCATTACAACATCTAAACATGTATTGACAATTACCGTGGCCATCTGCATGACAATTAAACCTTACTCAAAAATGTCAATGGTCACAGCCCTACCCCACACACCTTTGACAGATTAACTAGATTACTATATAGTCCAACAACTCAATCCAAAGAAACACCTGTACATTAACTCACACACATACAGGGATGTGCGTGCACACGCACACGCACACAAGTATGGGGCCTCCCGAGTGGCGCAGTGGTCTAAGGCACTACATCGCAGTTGCTAGCTGTGCCACTAGAGATCCTGGTTCGAGTCCAGGCTCTGTCGCAGCCGGCCACGACCGAGAGACCCATGGGCCAGGTGTACGGTGTTTCCTTCCGACACATTGGTGTGGCTGGCTTCCGGGTTAAGTTGGCATTGTGTCAAGAAGCAATGCGGCTTGGCTGGGTTGACCCTCGCCTCTCCCGAGTCCGTACTGGAGTTGCAGCGATGAGACAAGACTGTAACTACCAATTGGATTCCACGAAATTGGGGAGAAAAAGGAGTTGTTTTTTTTAAAGTAACTTAAAAAAAAATGTAAATACATCAAAGTAATATCAGTACCGTAACGTCTGCAGTGATTGGATGTTAGTGTGTGGATGTGCGTTTACAAGGATATGAAATGGAGGTGAGGGTGTGATATGG
>NC_092159.1:7219446-7221946 GCF_045791955.1 Oncorhynchus clarkii lewisi | reverse complement strand
CTACGTTTCAGACAGACAGACACATCTACGTTTCAGACAGACACCTCTACGTTTCAGACAGACAGACACGTCTACGTTTCAGACAGACAGACACGTCTACGTTTCAGACTGACAGACAAGGTCTACATTTCAGACAGACAGACAGGTCTATGTTTCAGACACACGTCTACGTTTCAGACAGACACGTCTACGTTTCAGACAGACACGTCTACGTTTCAGACAGACACGTCTACGTTTCAGACAGACAGACACGTCTACTTTTCAGACAGACAGACACGTCTACGTTTCAGACAGACAGACACGTCTACGTTTCAGACAGACACCTCTACGTTTCAGACAGACAGACACGTCTACGTTTCAGACAGACAGACACGTCTACGTTTCAGACAGACACGTCTATGTTTCAGACAGATACGTCTACATTTCAGACAGACAGACACGTCTACGTTTCAGACAGACAGGTCTACGTTTCAGACAGACACGTCTACGTTTCAGACCGACACGTCTGCGTTTCAGACAGACACGTCTACGTTTCAGACAGACAGACACGTCTACGTTTCAGACAGACAGACACGTCTACGTTTCAGACAGACAGACACGTCTACGTTTCAGACAGACACGTCTACGTTTCAGACAGATACGTCTACATTTCAGACAGACAGAAACGTCTACGTTACAGAAAAACAGACACCCCTACGTTTCAGACAGACAGACACCCCTACGTTTCAGACAGACACGTCTACGTTTCAGACAGACACGTCTACATTTCAGACAGACAGACACCTCTACGTTTCAGACAGACACGTCTACGTTTCAGACAGACAGACACGTCTACGTTTCAGACAGACACGTCTACATTTCAGACAGACACGTCTACATTTCAGACAGACAGACACCTCTACGTTTCAGACAGACAGACAAGTCTACGTTTCAGACAGACACGTCTACGTTTCAGACAGACAGACACCTCTACGTTTCAGACAGACACCTCTACGTTTCAGACAGACACCTCTACGTTTCAGACAGACAGACACGTCTACGTTTCAGACAGACAGACACGTCTACGTTTCAGACAGACAGACACGTCTACGTTTCAGACAGACAGACACGTCTACGTTTCAGACAGACAGACACGTCTACGTTTCAGACAGACACGTCTACGTTTCAGACAGACACGTCTACATTTCAGACAGATACGTCTACATTTCAGACAGACAGAAACGTCTACGTTGCAGAAAAACAGACACCCCTACGTTTCAGACAGACAGACACCCCTACGTTTCAGACAGACACGTCTACGTTTCAGACAGACACGTCTACATTTCAGACAGACAGACACCTCTACGTTTCAGACAGACACGTCTACGTTTCAGACAGACAGACACGTCTACGTTTCAGACAGACAGACACGTCTACGTTTCAGACAGACAGACACGTCTACGTTTCAGACAGACACGTCTACATTTCAGACAGACACGTCTACATTTCAGACAGACAGACACCTCTACGTTTCAGACAGACAGACAAGTCTACGTTTCAGACAGACACGTCTACGTTTCAGACAGACAGACACCTCTACGTTTCAGACAGACACCTCTACGTTTCAGACAGACACCTCTACGTTTCAGACAGACAGACACGTCTACGTTTCAGACAGACAGACACGTCTACGTTTCAGACAGACAGACACGTCTACGTTTCAGACAGACAGACACGTCTACGTTTCAGACAGACACGTCTACGTTTCAGACAGACACGTCTACATTTCAGACAGATACGTCTACATTTCAGACAGACAGAAACGTCTACGTTGCAGAAAAACAGACACCCCTACGTTTCAGACAGACAGACACCCCTACGTTTCAGACAGACACGTCTACGTTTCAGACAGACACGTCTACATTTCAGACAGACAGACACCTCTA
This sequence comes from Oncorhynchus clarkii lewisi, assembly GCF_045791955.1. Taxonomy (NCBI): domain Eukaryota; kingdom Metazoa; phylum Chordata; class Actinopteri; order Salmoniformes; family Salmonidae; genus Oncorhynchus; species Oncorhynchus clarkii. Next base: position 7,220,021 of record NC_092159.1, on the reverse strand, counting down.
CGTTTCAGACAGACACGTCTACGTTTCAGACAGACAGACACGTCTACGTTTCAGACAGACAGACACGTCTACGTTTCAGACAGACACGTCTACATTTCAGACAGACACGTCTACATTTCAGACAGACAGACACCTCTACGTTTCAGACAGACAGACAAGTCTACGTTTCAGACAGACACGTCTACGTTTCAGACAGACAGACACCTCTACGTTTCAGACAGACAGACACCTCTACGTTTCAGACAGACAGACACCTCTACGTTTCAGACAGACAGACATGTCTACGTTTCAGGCACCCCATATTGTGCGAACACATTCACACACACATTTGTACCTCTCTAATACACAGGCTGCCACTGTACAACACACACACACTCCTGCTTACAGACATGCTGAGTTAATAACCCCACTTTATTACTTTTTTATAAACCAGCTTCATGCCACTGTGATCCAGCAGAGTAGGCTATTACCAGATACCACCAGGTGTAGGCCAAAGCCAGGGCAGCGGGTGAGCCCCCCCCCCCCCCCCCCCCCCCCCCTCAGTGAGAGTGAGTGTTGGTGGGGAGGAGGCCAGG
>NC_092159.1:7199446-7214446 GCF_045791955.1 Oncorhynchus clarkii lewisi | reverse complement strand
TAAAGTTACTGTGTTTCAGTCGTCTGAGACAGTGTGGTCTGACCAACCAGTTAGTGAAGTTACTGTGTTTCAGTCGTCTGAGACAGTGTGGTCTGACCAACCAGTTAGTACTTTGTTTCACAGTCGTCTGAGAACGTGTGGTCTGACCAACCAGTTAGTGAAGTTACTGTGTTTCAGTCGTCTGAGACAGTGTGGTCTGACCAACCAGTTAGTACTGTGTTTCAGTCGTCTGAGACAGTGTGGTCTGACCAACCAGTTAGTACTTTGTTTCACAGTCGTCTGAGACAGTGTGGTCTGACCAACCAGTTAGTGAAGTTACTGTGTTTCAGTCGTCTGAGACAGTGTGGTCTGACCAACCAGTCAGTAAAGTTACTGTGTTTCAGTCGTCTGAGACAGTGTGGTCTGACCAACCAGTTAGTGAAGTTACTGTGTTTCAGTCGTCTGAGACAGTGTGGTCTGACCAACCAGTTAGTACTGTGTTTCAGTCGTCTGAGACAGTGTGGTCTGACCAACCAGTTAGTACTTTGTTTCACAGTCGTCTGAGACAGTGTGGTCTGACCAACCAGTTAGTAATGTTACTGTGTTTCACAGTCGTCTGAGACAGTGTGGTCTGACCAACCAGTTAGTACTGTGTTTCAGTCGTCTGAGACAGTGTGGTCTGACCAACCAGTTAGTGAAGTTACTGTGTTTCAGTCGTCTGAGACAGTGTGGTCTGACCAACCAGTCAGTAAAGTTACTGTGTTTCAGTCGTCTGAGACAGTGTGGTCTGACCAACCAGTTAGTGAAGTTACTGTGTTTCAGTCGTCTGAGACAGTGTGGTCTGACCAACCAGTTAGTACTTTGTTTCACAGTCGTCTGAGAACGTGTGGTCTGACCAACCAGTTAGTGAAGTTACTGTGTTTCAGTCGTCTGAGACAGTGTGGTCTGACCAATCAGTTAGTACTGTGTTTCAGTCGTCTGAGACAGTGTGGTCTGACCAACCAGTTAGTACTTTGTTTCACAGTCGTCTGAGACAGTGTGGTCTGACCAACCAGTTAGTGAAGTTACTGTGTTTCAGTCGTCTGAGACAGTGTGGTCTGACCAACCAGTTAGTACTGTGTTTCAGTCGTCTGAGACAGTGTGGTCTGACCAACCAGTTAGTACTTTGTTTCACAGTCGTCTGAGACAGTGTGGTCTGACCAACCAGTTAGTAATGTTACTGTGTTTCACAGTCGTCTGAGACAGTGTGGTCTGACCAACCAGTTAGTACTGTGTTTCAGTCGTCTGAGACAGTGTGGTCTGACCAACCAGTTAGTGAAGTTACTGTGTTTCAGTCGTCTGAGACAGTGTGGTCTGACCAACCAGTCAGTAAAGTTACTGTGTTTCAGTCGTCTGAGACAGTGTGGTCTGACCAACCAGTTAGTGAAGTTACTGTGTTTCAGTCGTCTGAGACAGTGTGGTCTGACCAACCAGTTAGTACTTTGTTTCACAGTCGTCTGAGAACGTGTGGTCTGACCAACCAGTTAGTGAAGTTACTGTGTTTCAGTCGTCTGAGACAGTGTGGTCTGACCAACCAGTTAGTACTGTGTTTCAGTCGTCTGAGACAGTGTGGTCTGACCAACCAGTTAGTACTTTGTTTCACAGTCGTCTGAGACAGTGTGGTCTGACCAACCAGTTAGTGAAGTTACTGTGTTTCAGTCGTCTGAGACAGTGTGGTCTGACCAACCAGTTAGTACTGTGTTTCAGTCGTCTGAGACAGTGTGGTCTGACCAACCAGTTAGTACTGTGTTTCACAGTCGTCTGAGACAGTGTGGTCTGACCAACCAGTTAGTACTTTGTTTCACAGTCGTCTGAGACAGTGTGGTCTGACCAACCAGTTAGTGAAGTTACTGTGTTTCACAGGAGAGGAGGAGATGAGGGAGGAGAGAGAGGAGTGAGGCTGGAGACCTATGACATCTGCCTCAACTCAGGAGAGAGAGGGAGGAGAAAAAGGAGGCGAGGAGTAGGAATAGAGAGGAGCGAGGAGAAAACCAAACTGTCCGGAGCTCCTCCATTACCAGAGTATGGGGACAGAGCGAGTTTCCCAAAGGCTGGAGCGTCGGCCTTCTCACCCGCTCCAATTACGCTCAGTGCACTTCACGAGCTCAGGGCTTGCCTGGCCCAGCATGCATCTGTAGTCTACTGGTGTGCTGCTATAGTCCCTAAGCTTTAACTACTGACATGGAGTTCACTAAATATTTTCGTAAAGAAACTGATAACACACACAGGTGCAAAATCAAAGTGACTTACAAAGATGAGGAGTACCAAGAGAGGGAGTGTGGTGATGTAGTGTCCAGAACCAAACGGTAGGTCCAGGTAGTCACCCAAATAGATGGGTGTTGGTTAAATGGGGATTTTAATAAATGGAGCCAATTTGGAGCGCCAGTTTTTTATTTTTTGTGAGCGCGGAGCGTTTTTCCCCGTGAGGCGGTGGGCGGTGGGGCGGTGGAATATCAGTAGAGCGCCGGAGAGATGAGCGGAATTTCCGACCGCTCAACTTTGCTCACATACTCTGCTTCTTACATAATCTATGCGAGAGAAACTAGAGAAACCAGAGGGACGAGAGAAACCAGAGAAACCAGAGGGACGAGAGAAACCAGAGAAACCAGAGGGACGAGAGAAACCAGAAGGTCGAGAGAAACCAGAGAAACGAGAGAAATAAGAGAAACCAGAGAGACGAGAGAAACCAGAGAAACCAGAGGGACGAGAGAAACCAGAGAAACCAGAGGGACGAGAGAAACCAGAGAAACCAGAGAAACCAGAGGGACGAGAGAAACCAGAGAAACCAGCGGGACGAGAGAAACCAGAAGGACGAGAGAAACCAGAGAAACCAGAGGGACGAGAGAAACCAGAGGGACGAGAGAAACCAGAGGGACGAGAGAAACCAGAGGGACGAGAGAAACCAGAGGGACGAGAGAAACCAGAGAAACCAGAGGGACGAGAGAAACCAGAAGGACCAGAGGAACCAGAGGGACGAGAGAAACCAGAAGGACGAGAGAAACCAGAGAAACCAGAGGGACGAGAGAAACCAGAGAAACCAGAGGGACAAGAGAAACCAGAGGGACAAGAGAAACCAGAGAAACCAGAGGGACGAGAGAAACCAGAGGGACAAGAGAAACCAGAGGGACAAGAGAAACCAGAGAAACCAGAGGGACGAGAGAAACCAGAGGGACAAGAGAAACCAGAGAAACCAGAGGGACAAGAGAAACCAGAGAAACCAGAGAAACCAGAGGGACGAGAGAAACCAGAGAAACCAGAGAAACCAGAGAAACCAGAGGGACGAGAGAAACCAGAGAAACCAGAGGGACGAGAGAGCATGGAAAAGAAGAAGAAAAAGGGAGCATAAATAAACTGACCAGGAGGATACACCAGCCTGTACAGCCTCTACTGTCACCACTGACCAGGATACACCAGCCTGTACAGCCTATACTGTCACCACTGACCAGCCTGTACAGCCTCTACTGTCACCACTGACCAGCCTGTACAGCCTCTACTGTCACCACTGACCAGCCTGTACAGCCTATACTGTCACCACAGACCAGCCTGTACAGCCTCTACTGTCACCACTGACCAGCCTGTACAGCCTCTACTGTCACCACAGACCAGGATACACCAGCCTGTACAGCCTCTACTGTCACCACTGACCAGCCTGTATAGCCTATACTGTCACCACTGACCAGCCTGTATAGCCTATACTGTCACAACTGACCAGCCTGTATAGCCTATACTGTCACCACAGACCAGGATACACCAGCCTGTACAGCCTCTACTGTCACCACTGACCAGCCTGTATAGCCTATACTGTCACCACTGACCAGCCTGTATAGCCTATACTGTCACCACTGACCAGCCTGTATAGCCTATACTGTCACCACTGACCAGCCTGTACAGCCTATACTGTCACCACTGACCAGCCTGTACAGCCTATACTGTCACAACTGACCATGATGATACACCAGCCTGTACAGCCTATACTGTCACAACTGACCATGATGATACACCAGCCTGTACAGCCTCTACTGTCACCACTGACCAGCCTGTATAGCCTATACTGTCACCACTGACCAGCCTGTATAGCCTATACTGTCACCACTGACCAGCCTGTATAGCCTATACTGTCACCACTGACCAGCCTGTACAGCCTATACTGTCACCACAGACCAGCCTGTACAGCCTATACTGTCACCACAGACCAGCCTGTATAGCCTATACTGTCACCACTGACCATGATGATACACCAGCCTGTACAGCCTATACTGTCACCACTGACCAGCCTGTACAGCCTATACTGTCACAACTGACCAGCCTGTATAGCCTATACTGTCACAACTGACCATGATGATACACCAGCCTGTACAGCCTATACTGTCACCACAGACCAGCCTGTATAGCCTATACTGTCACAACTGACCAGCCTGTATAGCCTATACTGTCACCACAGACCAGCCTGTATAGCCTATACTGTCACCACTGATCAGCCTGTATAGCCTATACTGTCACAACTGACCAGCCTGTATAGCCTATACTGTCACCACAGACCAGGATGATACTGCAGCCACACACACCACCATAACACACCCATGAATGAGTAATACACAGCTAGTCTTTAATATGGGGAATTCACTGAGTGGACGAAGGCTCCAACAACCATACAATAGGTATCCTTAGGTCTTTGGAGCCTAGCTATATTGGTAACGGAGTGTGTGTGTGTGTGTGTGTGTGTGTGTGGACAGCTGCTCTCTCGTGCAGTATTATCAGAGAATTGATTGCATCCCTCCTCTCACAATGAACAGGACAAAAACCCAGGAGGGACGAGAGGAGAGGGAGAGAATGTCTGTCTGTGTGTCTTGTCTGTATTTCTGTCTGTGTCTCTCTGTGTGTCTGTATGTGTATCTGTCTGTATTTCTGTCTGTGTCTGTCTGTGTGTCTTGTCTGTATTTCTGTCTGTGTCTCTCTGTGTGTCTGTCTGTATTTATGTCTGTGTCTCTGTGTGTCTGTCTGTCTGTATCTGTCTGTATTTCTGTATATGTCTGTATTTCTGTCTGTGTGTCTGTCTGTGTGTCTGTCTGTCTGTCTGTGTGTCTGTCTGTCTGTCTGTGTGGTGATACTGGCAGAACAGCAGCACAGGTGTAGGTGATACATCACACTACTATAAAAGGAGCCAATTCACCAATAGAGCTTCAGCAATGTATTTATTAATATTGTAATAAGATGGTAATAGAAGTGTAATTCTACAGTTCAGTCCATTTGTTTGTAACGGTGAGACCTATAGGTCTGTCAGTAAAGTAATAAACCTCACCATAGAAAATAAACACTGTGTAAATGGTTCATTCTAGTTGTATTGGTTGGACCTGTAATCCCATAACTAACCTAAAGTAAATCACAGATTAACAATGTTAATGTCAGTGGTTCATTCTATAGTTCAGTAATGGGTTTACAGGCCTATAAGTAAAGTAATAAATCCATCACAGATTAACACATATAACGTAAATGTTTCTGTGAAGCCCCTTGCCGGGCTGCGACACGTAAAACAGACACCACCGGGGTCAGCAGCATCATCCAGCAGGCTATTTACAGCCACTGGGGGGTCAAGCCGTGTGAAATCCGATCCGAGTTTCCATCATGGACAAGAAAACTCACACCAACCGCTGACTAAAACACCTCCAGCCCACCACCATACTGGCGACCTAAAGCACCTGACACACCGCCACCACCAGACCCCAAAACGGCCATCTCCATTTCAAATGCGGGGCCATCCCCCTCTCCAGTCGCGGTAAGATCCTTTGTCATTATTCCATGTTAATGACGTGATGACCGATCAATCAAGGCGACCTCAGCAAACTCATTGTAGTTAATTAGTCCGCCGGGCGGTCGTCAAAGTGAACAATATTTATATAAAGGAGGAGGGGAGGAGGAGAGAGAATAACAACAGAGAGAGAGAGATGGAGGGAATAAAAACAGAATAACAACAGAGAGAGAGAGAGACAGAAGGAAAACAGACTGAAAGCATACTGCTAATAAAAATGTAATCGCCTAGTGTATATTTGAAAACGCGGCAGGTGCAAATTACACGGTCTTGAGTGTGGAGCTCAACGTTACGTCACGGCGCAGTAAAGTACAGCAAATAAAAGCGAGGTCAGTCTGCGCACACAGACTGGTGCCATAACGACACGAGAGACTATTAATTAACCAGCCTGAATTAATGACCACTGCTGTAACCGACCAGCGCACTGGGACTGGTGGTGTGTAGCCTGTGTGAGTGTCAAAGAGACGATGTGAAATCCGTTGTTATTATGGCCAGAAATTCACCACGCAGGCTCCTCTCCCCTGGATCCACGTACTCCATCATGTTCCCTGCTTCTTACTATTTATTCACCAAGCAAAGAGGTGCCCCTAATATCTGATCTTGGGTCAGTTTTATCTTTACACCACATAAAACATAAGCTCGGGTCTAATATGTCGTATAACGATCCTGGATCATATAAGAGTGGTGACATCAACCTGGATCCCCTGTCTACATGGATCTCTTCCCTGTGCTCCAGCCCTCCTCTCCTCGGGGAAGGTGTTACCTGGCCTGGGCCTCGTCGAGACTCTCGTCCGTGATGGCCATGATCTGCTGGAGGATATCCCCGATGTCCTGCTGCGGCTGGCCGAGGGAGTGCTGCTTCCTCCCGGCGTCATGGTCCCCCACGTCGACCTGAGACAGTCCGGACAGCCCGACGAGACCCGACATCATGCGGGCCTGGTCCTCCATGCCTTTCAGAAAAATCTCGCCGTTTTTGCGACAAAACTAGGGAGGGAAAAGGTGACCGTTGTCCGATGAAGGGAGGAAGATGAGAAGATAGTATGTGTTTTTCCCCAGAGGTAGCCCAGGCCAGTTGCCTTTTACAGTTTAATGTCCCTGACTCGAAACACCGAGTGTTTCAAAGTAGCCAATAAACAAAGGAAGGCCAACTAAACTATGAAAAGTAGCCAATAAACAAAGGAAGAAATCAAACTAACTACAAAATGCCATTGCTCGCTCAAATGACCAATAGCAGCAAGCAAGCTGTAAACATGCAATTGTGTAAGTAAAACAAAAAAGCAAGTAAACGGTCGATCTGGGCCTACACAGTATTTGTAAACAAATAAACACTATTTTCTTTGGCATAACCCGGCCTAGATTTATTTTGCATTCCGAGTCGAACACGGATGCAGGGTTCTAACAGTAGTTCCACGGTCGAGGCAGATAGAGGGAGCGAGGAGGCCACGGGGGGAAAAAATAAAGCCTGGAAAGGTAGAGCTGCCTTTAAAATGGTCAGCTTGGCGAACGACAGAGGGGGAGGGAGAACGAACCGAGCTGCCGCTGCCAGGGAGAAAAATGGCAACAATTAGCAGACTAGCTTGTCACAAATGTTACTCCTGCGTTCGACAAATTAATAATCCGGCCGATATCCAAGCGCGGTCTCGTGGAAAGCGACGGGGAATGTAGGCGAACGAGTTTGAAATCCAACCACCATGTATCTCCGTGTTTTTCTAACAATGAGAAAGAAGAGTAGCGCCACACTAGCCTACAACAGCTCGGCTAACGTTACTAGTCCACAGAAATCCCCAACGTGTCCGTTTTCGTTGCCTTCTTTTCCCAGGAAAAACCTGCACGGCTGGGAAGAAGTATTGTAGCTAGTAGCCTACAGGATCAAATAAAACGACGGAATAAAATACATATTTTTAATAAACTCCAACCCGTCCGACCAGCCGTGGCTGGCCTTGTCCTATCCGTTGGTCGAATAGCGCTGCTTGCTCCCCTCTCTTCTCGGCAGTTTTTTTCCTTCTCCTCTGCTCCCTTTCTTTATCCGGCTCCCTCGCCTGGCCCGTTCTCCCACTACACACACACACACACACACACACACACACACACACACACAGCGCACGGGGAGGATAATATGAAATTCCACATCTCACCGCTGGGGGTGGGCTCCTCTCAGCTCTCATATGGTGTTCAGCAGCAGCAGCACCATGGAAACAAGCAGCATTGTTGACAGTTGTGTTATTGTTGTTGTGATGACTTGGAGGGCAGTCTCATGTAGCCTAACTGTCCCACCCCAAGACAGTCATATGAAAGCCTCACGTTTCAAGGAGCCCGTTCACTGTGAAGTCAGGAGCCTGTTCACTATGAGGTCAGGAGCCTGTTCACTATGAGGTCAGGAGCCTGTTCACTATGAAGTCAGAAGCCTGTTCACTATGAGGTCAGGAGCCTGTTCACTATGAAGTCAGGAGCCCGTTCACTATGAGGTCAGGAGCCTGTTCACTATGAGGTCAGGAGCCTGTTTACTGTGAAGTAAGGAGCCTGTTCACTATGAGGTCAGGAGCCTGTTCACTATGAGGTCAGGAGCCCGTTCACTATGAAGTCAGGAGCCCGTTCACTATGAAGTCAGGAGCCCGTTCACTATGAAGTCAGGAGCCCGTTCACTGTGAAGTCAGGAGCCCGTTAACTATGAGGTCAGGAGCCCGTTCACTGTGAAGTCAGGAGCCCGTTCACTATGAAGTCAGGAGCCCGTTCACTATGAAGTCAGGAGCCCTTTCACTGTGAAGTCAGGAGCCCGTTCACTATGAAGTCAGGAGCCCGTTCACTATGAAGTCAGGAGCCCGTTCACTATGAGGTCAGGAGCCCGTTCACTATGAAGTCAGGAGCCCGTTCACTGTGAAGTCAGGAGCCCGTTCACTATGAAGTCAGGAGCCCGTTCACTATGAGGTCAGAAGCCTGTTCACTATGAGGTCAGGAGCCTGTTCACTATGAGGTCAGGAGCCTGTTCACTATGAGGTCAGGAGCCTGTTCACTATGAAGTCAGGAGCCCGTTCACTATGAGGTCAGGAGCCTGTTCACTATGAGGTCAGGAGCCTGTTCACTGTGAAGTAAGAAGCCTGTTCACTATGAGGTCAGGAGCCCGTTCACTATGAAGTCAGGAGCCTGTTCACTATGAGGTCAGAAGCCTGTTCACTATGAGGTCAGGAGCCTGTTCACTATGAGGTCAGGAGCCTGTTCACTGTGAAGTAAGGAGCCTGTTCACTATGAGGTCAGGAGCCTGTTCACTATGAGGTCAGGAGCCCGTTCACTATGAAGTCAGGAGCCCGTTCACTATGAAGTCAGGAGCCCGTTCACTATGAAGTCAGGAGCCCGTTCACTATGAAGTCAGGAGCCCGTTCACTGTGAAGTCAGGAGCCCGTTCACTGTGAAGTCAGGAGCCCGTTCACTATGAAGTCAGGAGCCCGTTCACTATGAAGTCAGGAGCCCGTTCACTATGAAGTCAGGAGCCCGTTCACTGTGAAGTCAGGAGCCCGTTCACTGTGAAGTCAGGAGCCCGTTCACTATGAAGTCAGGAGCCCGTTCACTGTGAAGTCAGGAGCCCGTTCACTGTGAAGTCAGGAGCCCGTTCACTATGAAGTCAGGAGCCCGTTCACTGTGAAGTCAGGAGCCCGTTCACTATGAAGTCAGGAGCCCGTTCACTGTGAAGTCAGGAGCCCGTTCACTGTGAAGTCAGGAGCCCGTTCACTATGAAGTCAGGAGCCCGTTCACTATGAAGTCAGGAGCCCGTTCACTATGAAGTCAGGAGCCCGTTCACTGTGAAGTCAGGAGCCCGTTCACTATGAAGTCAGGAGCCCGTTCACTGTGAAGTCAGGAGCCCGTTCACTGTGAAGTCAGGATACTATGAAGTCAGGAGCCTGTTCACTATGAAGTCAGGATACTATGAAGTCAGGAGCCCGTTCACTGTGAAGTCAGGAGCCCGTTCACTATGAGGTCAGGATACTATGAAGTCAGGAGCCCGTTCACTATGAGGTCAGGATACTATGAAGTCAGGAGCCCGTTCACTATGAGGTCAGGATACTATGAAGTCAGGAGCCTGGGTGAACCAGAGCAATAGTTTCAGGCCGACCAGCCTACCAAGATGGCTGTAATGGAATTAGACTTTCTCTCTACTCATTGCAAACGACCCTAAGATGCCGCACTGATCCCACTGCTGCCACCAGTGTAGCAGACGGAGACGGGCTTGATCCAGAGAACACGGGTTGTGGGGAGAGCAGCCCTGCCACCTATACCATAAAGATTATGCACATAGTCATAGTTACCCAGTCAGACACAGACACATGTTACAGACACAGTCGACATTCACAGACACATGCTACAGACACAGTCTACAGTCACAGACACATGCTACAGACACATGTTACAGACACAGTCTACAGACACAATCTACAGACACATGTTACAGACACAGTCTACATTCACAGACACATGCTACAGACACAGTCTACAGTCACAGATACATGCTACAGACACAGTCTACAGACACATGTTACAGACACAGTCTACAGTCATAGACACATGTTTACAGACAGTCTACAGTCACAGACACATGCTACAGACACATGTTACAAACACATGCTACAGACAGTCTACAGTCACATACATGTAGAGGCGGTGAGTTGGTCTCACGCTCTCGTGACGAGGTAGTGCCTGTCACTTGAAATCAGTGTCACCCTTTTGGTCCAAGAGATAATTTCCTGAGCAGGAGACAAGGGTTCAGGACCCACCAGTCATTCATAGACACATACAGACACTGATACAGGTTGGCTACAACAGCCTACACTTGGTCAAATGGCACCCTATTCCCTACATAGGGCATTACCTTTGGCAAGAGCCTTACGGCAGGGGCCTGCCAAATGGCGCAGAGGTCTAAGGCACTGCATCCCAGTGCTTGAGGCGTCACTACAGACCCTGGTTTGATCCCAGGCGGTGTCACAGCCAGCAGTGACCGGGAGACCATGAGGCGGCGCACAATTGGCCCAGTGTCGTCTGGGTTAGGAGAGGGTTTGGCCCAGCATCGTCCGGGTTAGGGGAGGGTTTGGCCGGCCGGGATTTCCTTGTCCCATCGCGCTCTAGCGACTCCTTGTGGCGTTCCGGGCGCCTGCAAGCTGACTCCAGTTGTCAGTTGTACTGTGTTTCCTCAGACACATTGGTGCGGCTGGCTTACAGGTTAAGCGAGCAGTCTGTCAAGAAGCAGTGTGGCTTGGCAGGGTCGTGTTTCGGAGGACGCATGGCTCTCGACATTCGCCTCGCCCGAGTCCGTACGGGAGTTGCAGCGATGGGAAAAGACTGTAACTACCAATTGGATATCAAGCAATTGGGAAGAAAAAAGTGTAAAAGGAAAAAAAAAAAAAACGTTTAAAAAAGCCCTATGGCCAATTCCCTACATAGGGCACTAGTTTTGACCTAGTCCTTTTTCACTCAAACAACTGCCCTATATAGGTTGCAATTTGGGACACTGGAATAGTAGCCTAAATGGTTCTGTTTTTTATCCTCTCGCTAAATGGTATCCATGTGGATGTCTCCTCAGCTTTGTAAATGTGACGTAGCGTGTGCGTGATTAGCCTGCTAACGTTGAACACGAAACAAAGCCGTGTCACTCGACCATCATCATCATTACCATCACTCACCCCTTCTCCGCCAATCACAGCCTCCACTCGTCTTTGAACCCCTTGGTTGCTAGGCGTTATGCTAATGGGGCCTATAGAGTTTCTACCTAAACAGTGGACCAACTGAACAACGTGGAACATGTAGAGTGGATATCCAGGTCTGAATGTACACAACACACACAGCGTTAGGCCTAGTCCTCCTTATTGAATCATTACAAAAGGACACAACCCACACAGCGTTAGGCCTAGTCCTCCTTATTGAATCATTACAAAAGGACACAACATACACAGCGTTAGGCCTAGTCCTCCTTATTGAATCATTATAAAAGGACACAACCCACACAGCGTTAGGCCTAGTCCTCCTTATTGAATCATTATAAAAGGACACAACCCACACAGCGTTAGGCCTAGTCCTCCTTATTGAATCATTATAAAAGGACACAACCCACACAGCGTTAGGCCTAGTCCTCCTTATTGAACCATTATAAAAGGACACAACACACACAGCGTTAGGCCTAGTCCTCCTTATTGAATCATTATAAAAGGACACAACACACACAGCGTTAGGCCTAGTCCTCCTTATTGAACCATTATAAAAGGACACAACACACACAGCGTTAGGCCTAGTCCTCCTTATTGAATCATTATAAAAGGACACAACACACACAGCGTTAGGCCTAGTCCTCCTTATTGAATCATTATAAAAGGACACAACCCACACAGCGTTAGGCCTAGTCCTCCTTATTGAATCATTATAAAAGGACACAACCCACACAGCGTTAGGCCTAGTCCTCCTTATTGAACCATTACAAAAGGACACAACACACGTTAGGCCTAGTCCTCCTTATTGAATCATTACAAAAGGACACAACAGGTATCTGTCGATGTGTGAATGTTCCTGTTTATATACAGTACCAGTCAAAAGTTTGGACACACCTACTCATTCAAGGGTTTTTCTTTATTTTTGACAATTTTCTACATTGTAGAATTAATAGAGAAGACATCAAAAATATGAAACAACACATATGGAATCACTACTTTTGACCAGAGCCCTTTAGGTCCTGGTTAAAAGTAAGTAGTTCACTTCACAGGGAAAAGGGTGCCATTCTGGTCAAAAGTAGTTCACTTCACAGGGAAAAGGGTGCCATTCTGGTTAAAAGTAAGTAGTTCACTTCACAGGGAAAAGGGTGCCATTCTGGTCAAAAGTGGTTCACTTCACAGGGAAAAGGGTGCCATTGTGGTCAAAAGTAAGTAGTTCACTTCACAGGGAAAAGGGTGCCATTCTGGTCAAAAGTAAGTAGTTCACTTCACAGGGAAAGGGGTGCCATTCTGGTCAAAAGTAGTTCACTTCACAGGGAAAAGGGTGCCATTCTGGTTAAAAGTAAGTAGTTCACTTCACAGGGAAAAGGGTGCCATTCTGGTTAAAAGTAAGTAGTTCACTTCACAGGGAAAAGGGTGCCATTCTGGTCAAAAGTAAGCAGTTCACTTCACAGGGAAAAGGGTGCCATTCTGGTCAAAAGTAAGTAGTTCACTTCACAGGGAAAAGGGTGCCATTCTGGTCAAAAGTGGTTCACTTCACAGGGAAAAGGGTGCCATTGTGGTCAAAAGTAAGTAGTTCACTTCACAGGGAAAAGGGTGCCATTCTGGTCTAAAGTAAGTAGTTCACTTCACAGGGAAAAGGGTGCCATTGTGGTCAAAAGTAAGTAGTTCACTTCACAGGGAAAAGGGTGCCATTCTGGTCAAAAGTAAGTAGTTCACTTCACAGGGAAAAGGGTGCCATTCTGGTCAAAAGTGGTTCACTTCACAGGGAAAAGGGTGCCATTGTGGTCAAAAGTAAGTAGTTCACTTCACAGGGAAAAGGGTGCCATTCTGGTCAAAAGTAAGTAGTTCACTTCACAGGGAAAGGGGTGCCATTCTGGTCAAAAGTAGTTCACTTCACAGGGAAAAGGGTGCCATTCTGGTTAAAGTAAGTAGTTCACTTCACAGGGAAAAGGGTGCCATTCTGGTTAAAAGTAAGTAGTTCACTTCACAGGGAAAAGGGTGCCATTCTGGTCAAAAGTAAGCAGTTCACTTCACAGGGAAAAGGGTGCCATTCTGGTCAAAAGTAAGTAGTTCACTTCACAGGGAAAAGGGTGCCATTCTGGTCAAAAGTGGTTCACTTCACAGGGAAAAGGGTGCCATTGTGGTCAAAAGTAAGTAGTTCACTTCACAGGGAAAAGGGTGCCATTCTGGTCTAAAGTAAGTAGTTCACTTCACAGGGAAAAGGGTGCCATTGTGGTCAAAAGTAAGTAGTTCACTTCACAGGGAAAAGGGTGCCATTCTGGTCAAAAGTAAGTAGTTCACTTCACAGGGAAAAGGGTGCCATTCTGGTCAAAAGTGGTTCACTTCACAGGGAAAAGGGTGCCATTCTGGTCAAAAGTAAGTAGTTCACTTCACAGGGAAAAGGGTGCCATTCTGGTCAAAAGTGGTTCACTTCACAGGGAAAAGGGTGCCATTCTGGTCAAAAGTAAGTAGTTCACTTCACAGGGAAAAGGGTGCCATTCTGGTCAAAAGTAAGTAGTTCACTTCACAGGGAAAAGGGTGCCATTGTGGTCAAAAGTAAGTAGTTCACTTCACAGGGAAAAGGGTGCCATTCTGGTCAAAAGTAAGTAGTTCACTTCACAGGGAAAAGGGTGCCATTGTGGTCAAAAGTGGTTCACTTCACAGGGAAAAGGGTGCCATTCTGGTCAAAAGTAAGTAGTTCACTTCACAGGGAAAAGGGTGCCATTCTGGTCAAAAGTAAGTAGTTCACTTCACAGGGAAAAGGGTGCCATTCTGGTCAAAAGTAAGTAGTTCACTTCACAGGGAAAAGGGTGCCATTGTGGTCAAAAGTAAGTAGTTCACTTCACAGGGAAAAGGGTGCCATTGTGGTCAAAAGTAAGTAGTTCACTTCACAGGGAAAAGGGTGCCATTCTGGTCAAAAGTAAGTAGTTCACTTCACAGGGAAAAGGGTGCCATTCTGGTCAAAAGTGGTTCACTTCACAGGGAAAAGGGTGCCATTCTGGTCAAAAGTAAGTAGTTCACTTCACAGGGAAAAGGGTGCCATTCTGGTCAAAAGTAAGTAGTTCACTTCACAGGGAAAAGGGTGCCATTCTGGTCAAAAGTAAGTAGTTCACTTCACAGGGGAAAGGGTGCCATTCTGGTTAAAAGTAGTTCACTTCACAGGGAAAAGGGTGCCATTCTGGTCAAAAGTAGTTCACTTCACAGGGAAAAGGGTGCCATTGTGGTCAAAAGTAAGTAGTTCACTTCACAGGGAAAAGGGTGCCATTCTGGTCAAAAGTAGTTCACTTCACAGGGAAAAGGGTGCCATTCTGGTTAAAAGTAAGTAGTTCACTTCACAGGAAAAAGGGTGCCATTCTGGTTAAAAGTAGTTCACTTCACAGGGAAAAGGGTGCCATTCTGGTTAAAAGTAGTTCACTTCACAGGGAAAAGGGTGCCATTCTGGTTTAAAGTAGTTCACTTCACAGGGAAAAGGGTGCCATTGTGGTCAAA